>NW_026690089.1:0-47850 GCF_943734765.1 Anopheles ziemanni
TTCGAAGCACTTTCTACGTAGTTTCAACCACATCCAAACATCGTTTAAGGTGCTTCGAAGCACTTTCTACGTAGTTTCAACCACATCCAAACATCATTTGGGGTGCTTCGAAGCACTTTCTACGTAGTTTCAACCACATCCAAACATCGTTTAAGGTGCTTCGAAGCACTTTCTACGTAGTTTCAACCACATCCAAACAACGTTTATGGTGCTTCGAAGCACTTTCTACGTAGTTTCAACCACATCCAAACAACATTTAGGGTGCTTCGAAGCACTTTCTACGTAGTTTCAACCACATCCAAACAACGTTTATGGTGCTTCGAAGCACTTTCTACGTAGTTTCAACCACATCCAAACATCATTTAGGGTGCTTCGAAGCACTTTCTACGTAGTTTCAACCACATCCAAACATCGTTTAAGGTGCTTCGAAGCACTTTCTACGTAGTTTCAACCACATCCAAACAACATTTAGGGTGCTTCGAAGCACTTTCTACGTAGTTTCAACCACATCCAAACATCATTTAGGGTGCTTCGAAGCACTTTCTACGTTGTTTTACCACATCCAAACATCGTTTAAGGTGCTTCGAAGCACTTTCTACGTAGTTTCAACCACATCCAAACAACATTTAGGGTGCTTCGAAGCACTTTCTACGTAGTTTCAACCACATCCAAACATCGTTTAAGGTGCTTCGAAGCACTTTCTACGTAGTTTCAACCACATCCAAACATCGTTTAAGGTGCTTCGAAGCACTTTCTACGTAGTTTCAACCACATCCAAACAACATTTAGGGTGCTTCGAAGCACTTTCTACGTAGTTTCAACCACATCCAAACAACGTTTATGGTGCTTCGAAGCACTTTCTACGTAGTTTCAACCACATCCAAACATCGTTTAAGGTGCTTCGAAGCACTTTCTACGTAGTTTCAACCACATCCAAACATCGTTTAAGGTGCTTCGAAGCACTTTCTACGTAGTTTCAACCACATCCAAACAACATTTAGGGTGCTTCGAAGCACTTTCTACGTAGTTTCAACCACATCCAAACAACGTTTATGGTGCTTCGAAGCACTTTCTACGTAGTTTCAACCACATCCAAACAACATTTAGGGTGCTTCGAAGCACTTTCTACGTAGTTTCAACCACATCCAAACATCGTTTAAGGTGCTTCGAAGCACTTTCTACGTAGTTTCAACCACATCCAAACAACGTTTATGGTGCTTCGAAGCACTTTCTACGTAGTTTCAACCACATCCAAACATCATTTAGGGTGCTTCGAAGCACTTTCTACGTAGTTTCAACCACATCCAAACAACGTTTATGGTGCTTCGAAGCACTTTCTACGTAGTTTCAACCACATCCAAACAACATTTAGGGTGCTTCGAAGCACTTTCTACGTAGTTTCAACCACATCCAAACATCGTTTAAGGTGCTTCGAAGCACTTTCTACGTAGTTTCAACCACATCCAAACAACATTTAGGGTGCTTCGAAGCACTTTCTACGTAGTTTCAACCACATCCAAACATCATTTAGGGTGCTTCGAAGCACTTTCTACGTTGTTTTACCACATCCAAACATCGTTTAAGGTGCTTCGAAGCACTTTCTACGTAGTTTCAACCACATCCAAACAACATTTAGGGTGCTTCGAAGCACTTTCTACGTAGTTTCAACCACATCCAAACAACATTTAGGGTGCTTCGAAGCACTTTCTACGTAGTTTCAACCACATCCAAACAACGTTTATGGTGCTTCGAAGCACTTTCTACGTAGTTTCAACCACATCCAAACATCGTTTAAGGTGCTTCGAAGCACTTTCTACGTAGTTTCAACCACATCCAAACAACATTTAGGGTGCTTCGAAGCACTTTCTACGTAGTTTCAACCACATCCAAACATCGTTTAAGGTGCTTCGAAGCACTTTCTACGTAGTTTCAACCACATCCAAACAACGTTTATGGTGCTTCGAAGCACTTTCTACGTAGTTTCAACCACATCCAAACAACATTTAGGGTGCTTCGAAGCACTTTCTACGTAGTTTCAACCACATCCAAACAACGTTTATGGTGCTTCGAAGCACTTTCTACGTAGTTTCAACCACATCCAAACAACATTTAGGGTGCTTCGAAGCACTTTCTACGTAGTTTCAACCACATCCAAACATCGTTTAAGGTGCTTCGAAGCACTTTCTACGTAGTTTCAACCACATCCAAACAACATTTAGGGTGCTTCGAAGCACTTTCTACGTAGTTTCAACCACATCCAAACATCATTTAGGGTGCTTCGAAGCACTTTCTACGTTGTTTTACCACATCCAAACATCGTTTAAGGTGCTTCGAAGCACTTTCTACGTAGTTTCAACCACATCCAAACAACATTTAGTGTCAAAACGACAGGGCTGCATGCGAGCGTGAGAAGTGAGGAAAGAGACCAGGAACGCTATACACTCGGGACTAATAGTTCAAAAGTTTGAACCGGAGCCCACAGGGGTTCACGGGAGGCAATATAAAAGGGAAACCCGAAAGGGACTGGGGGTTTTTGGATCTGGAAAACGAGTGAATAAACCGAATTTTGACCAGTCAGTGGACTAAGTCTAAAATAGTTATTCGCCTCGAACCTTTATACTATCCGAAAGTTGTAGTTACAACAATTCAAAATTCGTTTTCGCAAACTTAAATTCGTTTTCGCGAGTGAAATTTGCCAAGAAATCGCGCGCGGTTGTGAAAAAATGTTGAGTGACCGTCCCATCCTGGAAACGTGCTCCGGACAGCGGGAAGCGACCGAACACGAACCCACTGAACAGCGGCAAGCGGCGGTGGAACAGCAGGAGGACCGGATAGTCGAGCTACCCATGGCCAACTCGACTATATTCCAACCGAACGAGCGGATGAACGATCGTTCCGTAGCGCAGCTCACGGATGCCGGAATCGATCGAAGGGCGATCGAGTTCGATCGACTACGTGAAATTACTCTCGAGCTGCAACGCCTCGAGAGGGAAAGGGCGTCCATCGTGTCGGGAGCGGGGTGGAACCCCGAAAGTCTCGAAATGCAAGCGAGATTTTGCCCACCGGCATCATCAGCACAGGCGCCCCGCGCTACGGGTAGCGTGGCCAACGTCGTCCCGGCCGCACCCGCGTTCACTTCTAGTGCTCCGTACGCGTTAAGTGCATCGCACACACAGCTGATGCCGAGGGCAATGGCCGAACAGCTGACGCCGGGAGCATCGTACGCGCACATGATGGCCGGCACACCAGCAGCCGAAAGCACGATGGCGTCTGCACCCACACTAGTACGACCGATAGATGCAGCTACAAGGATGACCGGGCGCTCGACGACCTATGGTGGTCAGGGAGCTGCGGCACCTTTCCCGGCGGCTGGGCCTTCGGCGAGCCGTATGATGACCGGTCTTTCGTTGGACCCGGCATTTGCGTACGATAGGGCAGGGCCGTCAGCGACGCAAATGATGGCTGGACTATCGTCAAATCCAGCAATGGCGAACCCGACGATGGCGGATGCGGCAACGTACGCGGCAATGGCGACGCCACAAGTGCTAGCCCAACCTTTCACTGCACATCCCGGGACCAACGGAACACCAAATTTCCACACTTCACCTCAGCAGGCACACACGTTGCACGACACATGGGCACAGCAAACGACCTTGGCGGCAAGTCGGCTGACGGCTCGTCAAGGTTTAACTCGCGAGCTCCCGACCTTTTCCGGCGACCCGGAAGAGTGGCCGGTTTTCATCTCAAGCTACACGAGGTCAACGGAATTGTGCGGATACACTCCGGAAGAGAACCTCCTGCGGCTTCAAAAGGCGCTGAAGGGCAAGGCATTGGAAGCCGTTAGGTACCGCTTGCTGCTGCCCTCGTGCCTTGACGGGGCGATTAACATGCTCCGGACGCTGTTTGGACGACCGGAGGTCATAGCGAACTCCCTCGTCCAAAAACTACGAAGGATGCCATCACCGGACGCAACCCGACCCGAGACGCTGGTGGATTTCGGGGTAGCAGTCTTGAATATGTGTGCTACCGTGAAGGCGTGCGGCTTGTGGGAGTATCAATGCAACGCGACACTGCTCCACGAGATCGTTGAAAGGCTCCCACCGACGGAACGACTGCGCTGGAACGATCACCGCCTGGACCTACCACAAGCTACGCTCACGGACCTCGAGCACTGGCTGGAACGACTCGTACAGGCGTCGAGTTTGTCGGTGGTTTTTCACGAGGACAAGGCATCACAACACAACCGTCGCAACCAGGTGAGCCGCATTAACACGCACACTATTGCAGGAACACTAGAACCGACACCTCATGACGCGCAAAAGAAAGGCAAAGCACTATGCGCTGCGTGCAACCAGCCGAACCATAAGCTCGCTGATTGCAGCACATTTGGGCAGCTGGACGTTGAAGGACGCTGGTTGATCGTGAAGAACCGGAAGCTCTGCAGACGGTGCTTAGGTCGTCACCCGGGACAGTGCCGGTCTCGCAAGCTATGCGAGAAGGACGGTTGCAACTCCACACACCACGACTTACTACATGACGACGCAGTCGAGCCCGCGCCAACCCGGACAAATGTCAGCTGCAATGCCCACGTGATGGACGGCGGAAACGTTATCTTCCGCTACATCCCGGTAACGGTACATGGCCCTGGAGGAACGGTAGACACGTACGCCTTTTTCGACGACGGATCGTCATCGACGTTCGTGGAACGAGAGCTGGTGGATGATCTCGGTCTTATCGGGACACCCAATCCGTTGTGTATACAAATGACCGGGGAGACCACACGTGACGAAAAGGATTCGGTGCAGCTTTCCTTGAGGTTGTCGGGACTGGGAGAGCGCCAATCTTACCTGCTCCCGAAGGTGCATACCCTGCGCAGTCTGGCGTTGCCCGAACAGAGTGTCCTGGTGCCAGAACTTTCGAAGCGGTTCCAGCATCTCAAGGGACTGCCTTTGGCGTCCTACGAGAAAGTGAGGCCCAGGATACTGATCGGCATCGACAACTGTCACCTAGGGCAACCACTTCGCAGCGCCGAAGGCTACGAGAACGAACCAGTGGCAACAAAGACGCGTCTTGGCTGGACCGTGTTCGGTCCGTGTCCGGGAAAGCGTACGCACACCAACGTGTACCACAGCTACCACATTTGCGCCTGCGGATCCGGAGGAGACGATGCCCTCGACCTTGCGGTAAGGAACTTTTTTACCATTGATTCAATTGGCATATCTGCTCCGAAGGAGATGCTTTCGACCGAAGACCAACGTGCGTTAAAGCTTCTGACCGAGGAAACCAAACAGTGCGGGAAGCGGTACGAGACAGGCCTCCTCTGGAAGTTCGACGACGTCAAACTTCCGTGCAACCGCGACATGGCCCTCCGAAGATACGCGTGCCTACGGAAAAGAATGGAGAAGGATGAGAAATTGGCGGCAGCGGTCAAACAAAAGATGCGGGAATACACAGAAAAGGGATACATCAGGCGGCTAACAACGGAAGAACTTACCCGGAAGGGTCCGAGGGACTGGTTCCTGCCGATATTTCCTGTTGTTAACGTCAACAAACCCGGGAAGATTCGTATGGTCTTCGACGCAGCTGCAGCGGTTAGCGGGGTGAGCCTTAACTCGAATCTCCTTACAGGCCCACAGTTGTTGACAAGCCTCCTAGCTGTGTTATATAAGTTCCGCGAGTTTCGCATCGCTGTAACGGGTGACATCCGCGAGATGTTTCACCAAGTGATGATCAAGCTCGAAGATCAGCGGTCGCAGCTTATACTTTGGGCGGAGGAAGACGGCAAACCTCTCGTATACGCGGTCACCGTCATGACCTTTGGCGCAGCGTGTTCTCCCAGTTGCGCCCAGTATGTGAAAAACCATAATGCCGAGCGCTTCGCTCAGGAATTTCCGCGCGCCGTAGAGTGCATCATACAGGAACACTACGTTGACGATATGCTTGCCAGCGTCGAGACGGAAGAGCAAGCAATTAAGCTAGCCGAAGAGGTGCGCTACATCCACAGCCAAGGAGGTTTCGAAATTAGAAACTGGATGTCCAATTCCTCGAAGGTCGTGGCGCGTATCCGGGGAGACCCGCCAACCGGCGAGTTTGATGTCAACATGGACCTAGAGGGCAAAATCGAAAAGGTGTTGGGCATGTGGTGGGACATGGCCACGGACACATTCACGTTTCGCCTGTCCCCCAAGCACGACGAATCTTTACTCTCCGGAAGTCGTCTACCCTCCAAGCGGGAGGTTTTGCGTACCCTGATGGCTATCTATGATCCGCTAGGATTGATTGGTCACCTTTTAGTTTACCTGAAGATCCTCCTTCAGGAAATCTGGCGGGCCAGAATCGATTGGGACCACCGCATCGCCGGGACCCTCGCTGAAGGTTGGAACCGATGGCTGGCAGTGCTTCCAGAGGTGACCAAGGTACGAGTGCCGCGCTGCTATCGCCTCCTTACATCAGAGCGTGCCTACACCGCCCAACTTCACATTTTTTGTGATGCGAGTGAATCTGCGATGGCGGCCGTCGCGTACATAAGGTTCGAAGAAGGTCAAGTAATCGAATGTGCTCTTGTTGGATCCAAGACACGCGTGGCTAACTTGAAACGTACTTCGATTCCACGCCTGGAATTGCAGGCTGCAGTCATCGGATCAAGACTAGGCAACAGCATCAGACAGGCGCATAGACTACGTATCGAACGAGTCATATACTGGACGGACTCTCGTAACGTTATTGCCTGGGTACGTTCCGACCACCGGCGGTACAGCCAATTCGTAGCTTGTCGTGTAGGAGAACTGATTGAGAACACCATGGTGAAAGACTGGCACTGGATATCAACCAAAATCAACGTCGCAGACCTCGGAACGAAATGGCATCGGGAACCAGACTTAAGCCCTTCCAGTCCGTGGTTTCGCGGTCCTGAATTTCTGTGGGAACCGATAAGTGAATGGCCCGTGCAGGAATCCGGTCATGGGGAGACGACCGAAGAAATGCGAGCCACGTTGTTACACCACGTCGTCAAGCAGCAACTAATTTGCTTCGATCGGTTCTCTAAGTGGACCGGACTTCTCAGAACCGTAGGGTACCTCGTAAAATTTATCTTTAGGCTGGGGGCTAAAAAGACACTGAAAAATTTAGAGCCACTTACCCAGGAAGAATACCAGAGAGCAGAGCGAGTAATCTTTCGACTGGTACAGAGTGAAGGCTTTCCCGAAGAAGTGGCGCAACTTAGACATCACGGCGAAAAGGGAGGCCTTAGACGAGTGGTACAGAAAGACAGCTCCATATACCAACTTTCCCCGGAGATGGACGAACACGATGTGATGAGATCACGGGGACGGTTAATGAACTGCCCGTGGATCAGTGAGGACACTAAGCGTCCCATTATCCTGCCGAGAGGACATCGGGTCACCACACTACTGCTGGAACGTTACCACCAACGATACCATCATCTTAACCACCAGGCAGCACTTAACGCGATTCGAGAGAGGTTCCAAATACCTCGCTTGCGTTCCGAATTCGATCGAATGCGCCGTTCGTGTCAGCTATGCAAGGTTCGTACTGCAATGCCCATGCCACCAGAAATGGGAAATATTCCAGAGGAAAGGCTAGCAGCTCACCAACGTGCCTTCACGTTCACCGGAGTAGATTACTTCGGACCCATGGCTGTAGCGGTGGGTCGGCGAGTCGAGAAAAGATGGGGTGTTCTCTTCACCTGCTTAACTACGCGCGCTATCCATCTTGAAGTAGCGCACACGTTGTCCACATCATCCTGTATCCTCGCAGTCCGCAGATTCATCGCCAAGCGTGGAGCGCCAGTAGAAATACTGTCTGACTGCGGGACGAACTTTGTCGGAGCGGCTCGTGAGCTGAAAGAAGCGATGTTGAACGTTAGCCTCGACAAATTAGCGGAAGAGTTCACTTCGCCATCGCTTACGTGGAAATTTAATCCACCCGCAGCACCGCACTTCGGAGGGTGTTGGGAACGGCTGGTGCAGTCGGTCAAGAAGAACATCTGCGAACTTCGTCTTCCACGGCATCCCACGGATGAGATACTGATCACGGCACTAGCAGAGATAGAAATGATCATCAACTCACGTCCACTAACGTACTTACCATTGGATGATTTTTCAGAGCCACCACTAACTCCCAACCACTTTCTACTCGGGAGCCCCACGGGAGACAAACCACCAACAAAGTACGATGACAACGCAGCCGCCCTGAAAGCATCCTGGAGAACGGCGCAGTTGATGGCCGATATTTTCTGGCGCAAATGGATAGCAGAGTATTTGCCGACACTGACTCGCCGTACCAAGTGGTTCAAGCCGGTGAAACCGATCGCCGAAGGAGATATCGTGTTGATTGTGGACGCCAACCTTCCCCGAAATACGTGGCCCAGAGGACGAGTAGTGGGGGTGACTAGGTCGAAAGATGGTCAGGTGAGGCGAGCGAGTGTGCGGACGTCCAGCGGTGTTTGGGAGCGACCAGCTACGAAGCTGGCAGTTTTGGACGTGGCGGTATCCAACAGTCAGGACGCTGTAAATAAGTTATAGGTATAGTGTAGGATCCAACGTAAACAGTCCCTCACCTGTTCCAGTTCAGGAAGGAACACGAGGTCCGCATGACAGCCGAGACAGGGAAATAAGTCGAGCAATACATTGATCGATTATTCGGGGAGACGATGTCAAAACGACAGGGCTGCATGCGAGCGTGAGAAGTGAGGAAAGAGACCAGGAACGCTATACACTCGGGACTAATAGTTCAAAAGTTTGAACCGGAGCCCACAGGGGTTCACGGGAGGCAATATAAAAGGGAAACCCGAAAGGGACTGGGGGTTTTTGGATCTGGAAAACGAGTGAATAAACCGAATTTTGACCAGTCAGTGGACTAAGTCTAAAATAGTTATTCGCCTCGAACCTTTATACTATCCGAAAGTTGTAGTTACAACATTTAGGGTGCTTCGAAGCACTTTCTACGTAGTTTCAACCACATCCAAACATCGTTTAAGGTGCTTCGAAGCACTTTCTACGTAGTTTCAACCACATCCAAACATCGTTTAAGGTGCTTCGAAGCACTTTCTACGTAGTTTCAACCACATCCAAACAACATTTAGGGTGCTTCGAAGCACTTTCTACGTAGTTTCAACCACATCCAAACAACGTTTATGGTGCTTCGAAGCACTTTCTACGTAGTTTCAACCACATCCAAACATCGTTTAAGGTGCTTCGAAGCACTTTCTACGTAGTTTCAACCACATCCAAACAACGTTTATGGTGCTTCGAAGCACTTTCTACGTAGTTTCAACCACATACAAACATCATTTAGGGTGCTTCGAAGCACTTTCTACGTAGTTTCAACCACATCCAAACATCGTTTAAGGTGCTTCGAAGCACTTTCTACGTAGTTTCAACCACATCCAAACAACATTTAGGGTGCTACGAAGCACTTTCTACGTAGTTTCAACCACATCCAAACAACGTTTATGGTGCTTCGAAGCACTTTCTACGTAGTTTCAACCACATCCAAACATCATTTAGGGTGCTTCGAAGCACTTTCTACGTAGTTTCAACCACATCCAAACATCGTTTAAGGTGCTTCGAAGCACTTTCTACGTAGTTTCAACCACATCCAAACAACATTTAGGGTGCTTCGAAGCACTTTCTACGTAGTTTCAACCACATCCAAACATCGTTTATGGTGCTTCGAAGCACTTTCTACGTAGTTTCAACCACATCCAAACATCGTTTAAGGTGCTTCGAAGCACTTTCTACGTAGTTTCAACCACATCCAAACAACGTTTATGGTGCTTCGAAGCACTTTCTACGTAGTTTCAACCACATCCAAACATCATTTAGGGTGCTTCGAAGCACTTTCTACGTAGTTTCAACCACATCCAAACATCGTTTAAGGTGCTTCGAAGCACTTTCTACGTAGTTTCAACCACATCCAAACAACATTTAGGGTGCTTCGAAGCACTTTCTACGTAGTTTCAACCACATCCAAACATCGTTTATGGTGCTTCGAAGCACTTTCTACGTAGTTTCAACCACATCCAAACATCGTTTAAGGTGCTTCGAAGCACTTTCTACGTAGTTTCAACCACATCCAAACATCGTTTAAGGTGCTTCGAAGCACTTTCTACGTAGTTTCAACCACATACAAACATCATTTAGGGTGCTTCGAAGCACTTTCTACGTAGTTTCAACCACATCCAAACATCGTTTAAGGTGCTTCGAAGCACTTTCTACGTAGTTTCAACCACATCCAAACATCGTTTAAGGTGCTTCGAAGCACTTTCTACGTAGTTTCAACCACATACAAACATCATTTAGGGTGCTTCGAAGCACTTTCTACGTAGTTTCAACCACATCCAAACATCGTTTAAGGTGCTTCGAAGCACTTTCTACGTAGTTTCAACCACATCCAAACATCGTTTAAGGTGCTTCGAAGCACTTTCTACGTAGTTTCAACCACATCCAAACAACATTTAGGGTGCTTCGAAGCACTTTCTACGTAGTTTCAACCACATCCAAACAACGTTTATGGTGCTTCGAAGCACTTTCTACGTAGTTTTAACCACATCCAAACATCGTTTAAGGTGCTTCGAAGCACTTTCTACGTAGTTTTAACCACATCCAAACATCGTTTAAGGTGCTTCGAAGCACTTTCTACGTAGTTTCAACCACATCCAAACAACATTTAGGGTGCTACGAAGCACTTTCTACGTAGTTTCAACCACATCCAAACAACGTTTATGGTGCTTCGAAGCACTTTCTACGTAGTTTCAACCACATCCAAACATCATTTAGGGTGCTTCGAAGCACTTTCTACGTAGTTTCAACCACATCCAAACATCGTTTAAGGTGCTTCGAAGCACTTTCTACGTAGTTTCAACCACATCCAAACAACATTTAGGGTGCTTCGAAGCACTTTCTACGTAGTTTCAACCACATCCAAACAACGTTTATGGTGCATCGAAGCACTTTCTACGTAGTTTCAACCACATCCAAACATCGTTTAAGGTGCTTCGAAGCACTTTCTACGTAGTTTCAACCACATCCTAACATCATTTGGGGTGCTTCGAAGCACTTTCTACGTAGTTTCAACCACATCCAAACAACGTTTATGGTGCTTCGAAGCACTTTCTACGTAGTTTCAACCACATCCAAACATCATTTAGGGTGCTTCGAAGCACTTTCTACGTAGTTTCAACCACATCCAAACATCGTTTAAGGTGCTTCGAAGCACTTTCTACGTAGTTTCAACCACATCCAAACATCGTTTAAGGTGCTTCGAAGCACTTTCTACGTAGTTTCAACCACATCCAAACAACGTTTATGGTGCTTCGAAGCACTTTCTACGTAGTTTCAACCACATCCAAACATCGTTTAAGGTGCTTCGAAGCACTTTCTACGTAGTTTCAACCACATCCAAACATCGTTTAAGGTGCTTCGAAGCACTTTCTACGTAGTTTCAACCACATCCAAACATCGTTTAAGGTGCTTCGAAGCACTTTCTACGTAGTTTCAACCACATCCAAACAACGTTTATGGTGCTTCGAAGCACTTTCTACGTAGTTTCAACCACATCCAAACATCGTTTAAGGTGCTTCGAAGCACTTTCTACGTAGTTTCAACCACATCCAAACAACGTTTATGGTGCTTCGAAGCACTTTCTACGTAGTTTCAACCACATACAAACATCATTTAGGGTGCTTCGAAGCACTTTCTACGTAGTTTCAACCACATCCAAACATCGTTTAAGGTGCTACGAAGCACTTTCTACGTAGTTTCAACCACATCCAAACATCGTTTAAGGTGCTTCGAAGCACTTTCTACGTAGTTTCAACCACATCCAAACATCGTTTAAGGTGCATCGAAGCACTTTCTACGTAGTTTCAACCACATCCAAACAACGTTTATGGTGCTTCGAAGCACTTTCTACGTAGTTTCAACCACATCCAAACATCGTTTAAGGTGCTACGAAGCACTTTCTACGTAGTTTCAACCACATCCAAACAACATTTATGGTGCATCGAAGCACTTTCTACGTAGTTTCAACCACATCCAAACACCATTTCAGGTGCTTCGAAGCACTTTCTACGTAGTTTCAACCACATCCAAACACCATTTGAGCTGCTTCGAAGCACTTTCTACGTAATTTCAACAACATCCAAACACCATTTCAGGTGCTTCGAAGCACTTTCTACGTAGTTTCAACAACATCCAATCACCATTTGAGGTGCTTCGAAGCACTTTCTACGTAGTTTCAACCACATTCATACACCATTTCAGGTGCTTCGAAGCACTTTCTACGTAGTTTCAACCACATCCAAACACCATTTCAGGTGCTTCGAAGCACTTTCTACGTAGTTTCAACCACATCCAAACACCATTTGAGGTGCTTCGTAGCACTTTCTACGTAATTTCAACAACATCCAAACACCATTTCAGGTGCTTCGAAGCACTTTCTACGTAGTTTCAACCACATCCAAACACCATTTCAGGTGCTTCGAAGCACTTTCTACGTAGTTTCAACCACATCCAAACACCATTTCAGGTGCTTCGAAGCACTTTCTACGTAGTTTCAACAACATCCAATCACCATTTGAGGTGCTTCAAAGCACTTTCTACGTAGTTTCAACAACATCCAAACACCATTTGAGGTGCTTTGAAGCACTTTCTACGTAATTTCAACAACATCCAATCACCATTTGAGGTGCTTCGAAGCACTTTCTACGTAGTTTCAACCACATCCAAACAACATTCAAGGTGCTACGGAGCACTTTCTACGTATTTTCAACCAAATCCAAACAACATTCAAGGTGCTACGGAGCACTTTCTACGTAGTTTCAACCACATCCAAACAACATATAAGGTGCTACGGAGCACTTTCTACGTAGTTTCAACCACATTCAAACAACATTCAAGGTGCTACGTAGTTTCAACCACATTCAAACAACATTTCAGGTTCTACGAAGCACTTTCTACGTAGTTTTAACCACATCCAAACAACATTCAAGGTGCTACGGAGCACTTTCTACGTAGTTTCAACCACATCCAAACAACATTCAAGGTGCTACGGAGCACTTTCTACGTAGTTTCAACCACATCCAATCACCATTTGAGGTGCTTCGAAGCACTTTCTACGTAGTTTCAACAACATCCAAACACCATTTGAGGTGCTCCGTAGCACTTTCTACGTATTTTCAACAACATCCAAACACCATTTCAGGTGCTTCGAAGCACTTTCTACGTAGTTTCAACCACATCCAATCACCATTTCAGGTGCTTCGAAGCACTTTCTACGTAGTTTCAACAACATCCAAACACCATTTGAGGTGCTCCGTAGCACTTTCTACGTAATTTCAACAACATCCAATCACCATTTAAGGTGCTACGAAGCACTTTCTACGTAGTTTCAACCACATCCAAACATTATTTAAGCTGCTTCGAAGCACTTTCTACGTAGTTTCAACCACATCCAAACAACATTCAAGGTGCTACGGAGCACTTTTCACGTAGTTTCAACCACATCCAAACATTATTTAAGCTGCTTCAAAGCACTTTCTACGTAGTTTCAACAACATCCAAACACCATTTGAGGTGCTCCGTAGCACTTTCTACGTATTTTCAACAACATCCAAACACCATTTCAGGTGCTTCGAAGCACTTTCTACGTAGTTTCAACAACATCCAAACACCATTTGAGGTGCTTCGAAGCACTTTCTACGTTGTTTCAACCACATCCAAACACCATTTCAGGTGCTTCAAAGCACTTTCTACGTTGTTTCAACAACATCCAAACAACATTTGAGCTGCTTCGAAGCACTTTCTACGTAGTTTCAACCACATCCAATCACCATTTGAGGTGCTTCGAAGCACTTTCTACGTAGTTTCAACAACATCCAAACACCATTTGAGGTGCTTCGAAGCACTTTCTACGTAGTTTCAACCACATCCAAACACCATTTCAGGTGCTTCGAAGCACTTTCTACGTAGTTTCAACAACATCCAATCACCATTTGAGGTGCTTCAAAGCACTTTCTACGTAGTTTCAACAACATCCAAACACCATTTGAGGTGCTTTGAAGCACTTTCTACGTAATTTCAACAACATCCAATCACCATTTGAGGTGCTTCGAAGCACTTTCTACGTAGTTTCAACCACATCCAAACAACATTCAAGGTGCTACGGAGCACTTTCTACGTATTTTCAACCACATCCAAACAACATTCAAGGTGCTACGGAGCACTTTCTACGTATTTTCAACCAAATCCAAACAACATTCAAGGTGCTACGGAGCACTTTTTACGTAGTTTCAACCACATTCAAACAACATTCAAGGTGCTACGTAGTTTCAACCACATTCAAACAACATTTCAGGTTCTACGAAGCACTTTCTACGTAGTTTTAACCACATCCAAACAACATTCAAGGTGCTACGGAGCACTTTCTACGTAGTTTCAACCACATCCAAACAACATTCAAGGTGCTACGGAGCACTTTCTACGTAGTTTCAACCACATCCAATCACCATTTGAGGTGCTTCGAAGCACTTTCTACGTAGTTTCAACAACATCCAAACACCATTTGAGGTGCTCCGTAGCACTTTCTACGTATTTTCAACAACATCCAAACACCATTTCAGGTGCTTCGAAGCACTTTCTACGTAGTTTCAACAACATCCAAAGACCATTTGAGGTGCTTCGAAGCACTTTCTACGTTGTTTCAACCACATCCAAACACCATTTCAGGTGCTTCAAAGCACTTTCTACGTTGTTTCAACAACATCCAAACAACATTTGAGCTGCTTCGAAGCACTTTCTACGTAGTTTCAACCACATCCAATCACCATTTCAGGTGCTTCAAAGCACTTTCTACGTAGTTTCAACAACATCCAAACACCATTTGAGGTGCTCCGTAGCACTTTCTACGTAATTTCAACAACATCCAATCACCATTTAAGGTGCTACGAAGCACTTTCTACGTAGTTTCAACCACATCCAAACATTATTTAAGCTGCTTCGAAGCACTTTTCACGTAGTTTCAACCACATCCAAACAACATTCAAGGTGCTACGGAGCACTTTCTACGTAGTTTCAACCACATCCAAACAACATTCAAGGTGCTACGGAGCACTATCTACGTAGTTTCAACCACATTCAAACAACATTCAAGGTGCTACGGAGCACTTTCTACGTAGTTTCATTCACATTCAAACAACATTTAAGGTGCTACGAAGCACTTTCTACGTAGTTTCAACCACATCCAAACAACATTCAAGGTGCTACGGAGCACTTTCTACGTAGTTTCAACCACATCCAATCACCATTTGAGGTGCTTCGAAGCACTTTCTCCGTAGTTTCAACAACATCCAATCACCATTTGAGGTGCTTCGAAGCACTTTCTACGTAGTTTCAACCACATCCAAACACCATTTGAGCTGCTTCGAAGCACTTTCTACGTAGTTTCAACCACATCCAATCACCATTTCAGGTGCTTCAAAGCACTTTCTACGTAGTTTCAACAACATCCAAACACCATTTCAGGTGCTTCGAAGCACTTTCTACGTAGTTTCAACAACATCCAAACACCATTTGAGGTGCTTCGAAGCACTTTCTACGTAATTTCAACAACATCCAAACACCATTTGAGGTGCTCCGTAGCACTTTCTACGTATTTTCAACAACATCCAATCACCATTTGAGGTGCTTCGAAGCACTTTCTACGCTGTTTCAACCACATCCAAACACCATTTCAGGTGCTTCAAAGCACTTTCTACGTTGTTTCAACAACATCCAAACAACATTTGAGCTGCTTCGAAGCACTTTCTACGTAGTTTCAACCACATCCAATCACCATTTCAGGTGCTTCAAAGCACTTTCTACGTAGTTTCAACAACATCCAAACACCATTTGAGGTGCTCCGTAGCACTTTCTACGTAATTTCAACAACATCCAATCATCATTTAAGGTGCTACGAAGCACTTTCTACGTAGTTTCAACCACATCCAAACATTATTTAAGCTGCTTCGAAGCACTTTCTACGTAGTTTCAACCACATCCAAACAACATTCAAGGTGCTACGGAGCACTTTCTACGTAGTTTCAACCACATCCAAACATCGTTTAAGGTGCTTCGAAGCACTTTCTACGTAGTTTCAACCACATCCAAACAACATTCAAGGTGCTACGGAGCACTTTCTACGTAGTTTCAACCACATCCAATCACCATTTGAGCTGCTTCGAAGCACTTTCTACGTAGTTTCAACCACATCCAATCACCATTTCAGGTGCTTCAAAGCACTTTCTACGTAGTTTCAACAACATCCAAACACCATTTCAGGTGCTTCGAAGCACTTTCTACGTAGTTTCAACAACATCCAAACACTATTCAAGATGCTTCGAAGCACTTTTTACGTAGTTTCAACAACATCCAAACACCATTTCAGGTGCTTCGAAGCACTTTCTACGTTGTTTCAACAACATCCAAACACCATTTCAGGTGCTTCGTAGCACTTTCTACGTAATTTCAACAACATCCAAACACCATTTGAGGTGCTTCAAAGCACTTTCTACGTAGTTTCAACAACATCCAATCACCATTTCAGGTGCTTCAAAGCACTTTCTACGTAGTTTCAACAACATCCAAACACCATTTCAGGTGCTTCGAAGCACTTTCTACGTAGTTTCAACAACATCCAATCACCATTTCAGGTGCTTCAAAGCACTTTCTACGTAGTTTCAACAACATCCAAACACCATTTCAGGTGCTTCGTAGCACTTTTTACGTAGTTTCAACAACATCCAATCACCATTTCAGGTGCTTCAAAGCACTTTCTACGTAGTTTCAACAACATCCAAACACCATTTCAGGTGCTTCGTAGCACTTTCTACGTAGTTTCAACCACATCCAAACACCATTTCAGGTGCTTCGTAGCACTTTCTACGTAATTTCAACAACATCCAAACACCATTTGAGGTGCTTCGTAGCACTTTCTACGTAATTTCAACAACATCCAATCACCATTTGAGGTGCTTCGAAGCACTTTCTACGTAGTTTCAACCACATCCAATCACCATTTCAGGTGCTTCGTAGCACTTTCTACGTAATTTCAACAACATCCAATCACCATTTCAGGTGCTTCGAAGCACTTTCTACGTAGTTTCAACAACATCCAAACACCATTTGAGGTGCTTCAAAGCACTTTCTACGTAGTTTCAACCACATCCAAACACCATTTCAGGTGCTTCGTAGCACTTTCTACGTAATTTCAACAACATCCAAACACCATTTGAGGTGCTTCGTAGCACTTTCTACGTAATTTCAACAACATCCAATCACCATTTGAGGTGCTTCGAAGCACTTTCTACGTAGTTTCAACCACATCCAAACACCATTTCAGGTGCTTCAAAGCACTTTCTACGTAGTTTCAACAACATCCAAACACCATTTCAGGTGCTTCGAAGCACTTTCTACGTAGTTTCAACAACATCCAATCACCATTTCAGGTGCTTCAAAGCACTTTTTACGTAGTTTCAACAACATCCAATCACCATTTCAGGTGCTTCAAAGCACTTTCTACGTAGTTTCAACAACATCCAAACACCATTTCAGGTGCTTCGTAGCACTTTCTACGTAGTTTCAACCACATCCAATCACCATTTCAGGTGCTTCGAAGCACTTTCTACGTTGTTTCAACAACATCCAAACACCATTTCAGGTGCTTCGTAGCACTTTCTACGTAATTTCAACAACATCCAATCACCATTTGAGGTGCTTCGAAGCACTTTCTACGTAGTTTCAACCACATCCAAACACCATTTCAGGTGCTTCGAAGCACTTTCTACGTAATTTCAACAACATCCAAACACCATTTGAGGTGCTTCGTAGCACTTTCTACGTAATTTCAACAACATCCAATCACCATTTGAGGTGCTTCGAAGCACTTTCTACGTAGTTTCAACCACATCCAAACACCATTTCAGGTGCTTCGAAGCACTTTCTACGTTGTTTCAACAACATCCAAACACCATTTCAGGTGCTTCGTAGCACTTTCTACGTAATTTCAACAACATCCAAACACCATTTGAGGTGCTTCGTAGCACTTTCTACGTAATTTCAACAACATCCAATCACCATTTGAGGTGCTTCGAAGCACTTTCTACGTAGTTTCAACAACATCCAAACACCATTTCAGGTGCTTCGTAGCACTTTCTACGTAGTTTCAACCACATCCAATCACCATTTCAGGTGCTTCGAAGCACTTTCTACGTTGTTTCAACAACATCCAAACACCATTTCAGGTGCTTCGTAGCACTTTCTACGTAATTTCAACAACATCCAATCACCATTTGAGGTGCTTCGAAGCACTTTCTACGTAGTTTCAACCACATCCAAACACCATTTCAGGTGCTTCGAAGCACTTTCTACGTTGTTTCAACAACATCCAAACACCATTTCAGGTGCTTCGTAGCACTTTCTACGTAATTTCAACAACATCCAATCACCATTTGAGGTGCTTCGAAGCACTTTCTACGTAGTTTCAACAACATCCAATCACCATTTGAGGTGCTTCGAAGCACTTTCTACGTAGTTTCAACCACATCCAAACACCATTTCAGGTGCTTCGAAGCAGTTTCTACGTACTTCCAAACACATTCAAACACTTTCTAAGGTGCTTCGAAGCACTTTCTACGTACTTCCAAACACATTCAAACACTTTCTAAGGTGCTTCGAAGCAGTTTCTACGTACTTCCAAACACATTTCAACACTTTCTTAGGTGCTTCGAAGCACTTTCTACGTACTTCCAAACACGTTCAAACACCTTCTGAGGTGCTTCGAAGCAGTTTCTACGTACTTCCAAGCACATTCAAACACCTTCTAAGGTGCTTCGAAGCACTTTCTACGTACTTCCAAACACATTCAAACACTTTCTAAGGTGCTTCGAAGCAGTTTCTACGTACTTCCAAACACATTCAAACACTTTCTAAGGTGCTTCGAAGCACTTTCTACGTACTTCCAAACACATTCAAACACTTTCTAAGGTGCTTCGAAGCACTTTCTACGTAGTTCCAAACACATTTAAACACCTTCTAAGGTGCTTCGAAGCACTTTCTACGTACTTCCAAACACATTCAAACACTTTCTAAGGTGCTTCGAAGCACTTTCTACGTACTTCCAAACACATTCAAACACGTTATAAGGTGCTTCGAAGCAGTTTCTACGTACTTCCAAACACATTCAAACACTTTATAAGGTGTTTCGAAGCAGTTTCTACGTACTTCCAAACACATTCAAGCACCTTCTAAGGTGCTTCGAAGCAGTTTCTACGTACTTCCAAACACGTTCAAACACCTTCTGAGGTGCTTCGAAGCAGTTTCTACGTACTTCCAAACACATTCAAACACTTTCTAAGGTGCTTCGAAGCAGTTTCTACGTACTTCCAAACACATTCAAACACTTTCTAAGGTGCTTCGAAGCACTTTCTACGTACTTCCAAACACATTCAAACACTTTCTAAGGTGCTTCGAAGCACTTTCTACGTACTTCCAAACACATTCAAACACTTTCTAAGGTGCTTCGAAGCACTTTCTACGTAGTTCCAAACACATTTAAACACCTTCTAAGGTGCTTCGAAGCAGTTTCTACGTACTTCCAAACACATTCAAACACTTTCTAAGGTGCTTCGAAGCACTTTCTACGTACTTCCAAACACATTCAAACACATTATAAGGTGCTTCGAAGCAGTTTCTACGTAGTTCCAAACACATTCAAACACATTATAAGGTGTTTCGAAGCAGTTTCTACGTACTTCCAAACACATTCAAGCACCTTCTAAGGTGCTTCGAAGCAGTTTCTACGTACTTCCAAACACGTTCAAACACCTTCTGAGGTGCTTCGAAGCAGTTTCTACGTACTTCCAAACACATTCAAACACTTTCTAAGGTGCTTCGAAGCACTTTCTACGTACTTCCAAACACATTCAAACACTTTCTAAGGTGCTTCGAAGCAGTTTCTACGTACTTCCAAACACATTCAAACACTTTCTAAGGTGCTTCGAAGCACTTTCTACGTACTTCCAAACACATTCAAACACTTTCTAAGGTGCTTCGAAGCAGTTTCTACGTACTTCCAAACACATTGAAACACCTTCTTAGGTGCTTCGAAGCACTTTCTACGTACTTCCAAACACATTCAAACACTTTCTAAGGTGCTTCGAAGCAGTTTCTACGTACTTCCAAACACATTCAAACACTTTCTAAGGTGCTTCGAAGCACTTTCTACGTACTTCCAAACACATTCAAACACATTATAAGGTGCTTCGAAGCAGTTTCTACGTAGTTCCAAACACATTCAAACACATTATAAGGTGTTTCGAAGCAGTTTCTACGTACTTCCAAACACATTCAAGCACCTTCTAAGGTGCTTCGAAGCAGTTTCTACGTACTTCCAAACACGTTCAAACACCTTCTGAGGTGCTTCGAAGCAGTTTCTACGTACTTCCAAACACATTCAAACACTTTCTAAGGTGCTTCGAAGCACTTTCTACGTACTTCCAAACACATTCAAACACTTTCTAAGGTGCTTCGAAGCAGTTTCTACGTACTTCCAAACACATTCAAACACTTTCTAAGGTGCTTCGAAGCAGTTTCTACGTACTTCCAAACACATTCAAACACTTTCTAAGGTGCTTCGAATCACTTTCTACGTACTTCCAAACACATTCAAACACATTATAAGGTGCTTCGAAGCAGTTTCTACGTACTTCCAAACACATTCAAGCACCTTCTTAGGTGCTTCGAAGCAGTTTCTACGTACTTCCAAACACATTCAAACACTTTCTAAGGTGCTTCGAAGCACTTTCTACGTACTTCCAAACACATTCAAACACTTTCTAAGGTGCTTCGAAGCACTTTCTACGTACTTCCAAACACATTCAAACACATTATAAGGTGTTTCGAAGCAGTTTCTACGTACTTCCAAACACATTCAAGCACCTTCTAAGGTGCTTCGAAGCAGTTTCTACGTACTTCCAAACACGTTCAAACACCTTCTGAGGTGCTTCGAAGCAGTTTCTACGTACTTCCAAACACATTCAAACACTTTCTAAGGTGCTTCGAAGCACTTTCTACGTACTTCCAAACACATTCAAACACTTTCTAAGGTGCTTCGAAGCAGTTTCTACGTACTTCCAAACACATTCAAACACTTTCTAAGGTGCTTCGAAGCAGTTTCTACGTACTTCCAAACACATTCAAACACTTTCTAAGGTGCTTCGAAGCACTTTCTACGTACTTCCAAACACATTCAAACACATTATAAGGTGCTTCGAAGCAGTTTCTACGTACTTCCAAACACATTCAAGCACCTTCTTAGGTGCTTCGAAGCAGTTTCTACGTACTTCCAAACACATTCAAACACTTTCTAAGGTGCTTCGAAGCACTTTCTACGTACTTCCAAACACATTCAAGCACCTTCTTAGGTGCTTCGAAGCAGTTTCTACGTACTTCCAAACACATTCAAACACTTTCTAAGGTGCTTCGAAGCACTTTCTACGTACTTCCAAACACATTCAAACACTTTCTAAGGTGCTTCGAAGCAGTTTCTACGTACTTCCAAACACATTCAAACACTTTCTAAGGTGCTTCGAAGCAGTTTCTACGTACTTCCAAACACATTCAAACACTTTCTAAGGTGCTTCGAAGCACCTTCTACGTACTTCCAAACACATTCAAACACTTTCTAAGGTGCTTCGAAGCACTTTCTACGTAGTTCCAAACACATTTAAACACCTTCTAAGGTGCTTCGAAGCAGTTTCTACGTACTTCCAAACACATTCAAACACTTTCTAAGGTGCTTCGAAGCACTTTCTACGTACTTCCAAACACATTCAAACACATTATAAGGTGCTTCGAAGCAGTTTCTACGTACTTCCAAACACACTCAAACACCTTTTAAGGTGCTTCGAAGCAGTTTCTACGTACTTCCAAACACATTCAAACACATTATAAGGTGTTTCGAAGCAGTTTCTACGTACTTCCAAACACGTTCAAACACCTTCTGAGGTGCTTCGAAGCAGTTTCTACGTACTTCCAAACACATTCAAACACTTTCTAAGGTGCTTCGAAGCACTTTCTACGTACTTCCAAACACATTCAAACACTTTCTAAGGTGCTTCGAAGCAGTTTCTACGTACTTCCAAACACATTCAAACACTTTCTAAGGTGCTTCGAAGCACTTTCTACGTACTTCCAAACACATTCAAACACTTTCTAAGGTGCTTCGAAGCACTTTCTACGTAGTTCCAAACACATTTAAACACCTTCTAAGGTGCTTCGAAGCAGTTTCTACGTACTTCCAAACACATTCAAACACTTTCTAAGGTGCTTCGAAGCACTTTCTACGTACTTCCAAACACATTCAAACACATTATAAGGTGCTTCGAAGCAGTTTCTACGTACTTCCAAACACATTCAAACACATTATAAGGTGCTTCGAAGCAGTTTCTACGTACTTCCAAACACATTCAAGCACCTTCTTAGGTGCTTCGAAGCAGTTTCTACGTACTTCCAAACACATTCAAACACTTTCTAAGGTGCTTCGAAGCACTTTCTACGTGCTTCCAAACACATTCAAACACTTTCTAAGGTGCTTCGAAGCACTTTCTACGTACTTCCAAACACATTCAAACACTTTCTAAGGTGCTTCGAAGCACTTTCTACGTAGTTCCAAACACATTTAAACACCTTCTAAGGTGCTTCGAAGCAGTTTCTACGTACTTCCAAACACATTCAAACACTTTCTAAGGTGCTTCGAAGCACTTTCTACGTACTTCCAAACACATTCAAACACATTATAAGGTGCTTCGAAGCAGTTTCTACGTACTTCCAAACACACTCAAACACCGTTGAAGGTGCTTCGAAGCAGTTTCTACGTACTTCCAAACACATTCAAACACATTATAAGGTGCTTCGAAGCAGTTTCTACGTACTTCCAAACACATTCAAACACTTTCTAAGGTGCTTCGAAGCAGTTTCTACGTACTTCCAAACACATTCAAACACTTTCTAAGGTGCTTCGAAGCACTTTCTACGTACTTCCAAACACATTCAAACACTTTCTAAGGTACTTCGAAGCACTTTCTACGTAGTTCCAAACACATTCAAACACATTCTAAGGTGCTTCGAAGCAGTTTCTACGAACTTCCAAACACACTCAAACACATTCTAAGGTGCTTCGAAGCAGTTTCTACGTACTTCCAAACACATTCAAACACTTTCTAAGGTGCTTCGAAGCAGTTTCTACGTACTTCCAAACACATTCAAACACTTTCTAAGGTGCTTCGAAGCACTTTCTACGTACTTCCAAACACATTCAAACACTTTCTAAGGTGCTTCGAAGCACTTTCTACGTAGTTCCAAACACATTTAAACACCTTCTAAGGTGCTTCGAAGCAGTTTCTACGTACTTCCAAACACATTCAAACACTTTCTAAGGTGCTTCGAAGCACTTTCTACGTACTTCCAAACACATTCAAACACATTATAAGGTGCTTCGAAGCAGTTTCTACGTACTTCCAAACACATTCAAACACTTTCTAAGGTGCTTCGAAGCACTTTCTACGTACTTCCAAACACATTCAAACACTTTCTAAGGTGCTTCGAAGCACTTTCTACGTAGTTCCAAACACATTTAAACACCTTCTAAGGTGCTTCGAAGCAGTTTCTACGTACTTCCAAACACATTCAAACACTTTCTAAGGTGCTTCGAAGCACTTTCTACGTACTTCCAAACACATTCAAACACATTATAAGGTGCTTCGAAGCAGTTTCTACGTACTTCCAAACACATTCAAACACATTATAAGGTACTTCGAAGCACTTTCTACGTACTTCCAAACACATTCAAACACTTTCTAAGGTGCTTCGAAGCACTTTCTACGTACTTCCAAACACATTCAAACACATTATAAGGTGCTTCGAAGCAGTTTCTACGTACTTCCAAACACACTCAAACACCGTTGAAGGTGCTTCGAAGCAGTTTCTACGTACTTCCAAACACATTCAAACACATTATAAGGTGCTTCGAAGCAGTTTCTACGTACTTCCAAACACATTCAAACACTTTCTAAGGTGCTTCGAAGCAGTTTCTACGTACTTCCAAACACATTCAAACACTTTCTAAGGTGCTTCGAAGCACTTTCTACGTACTTCCAAACACATTCAAACACTTTCTAAGGTACTTCGAAGCACTTTCTACGTAGTTCCAAACACATTCAAACACATTCTAAGGTGCTTCGAAGCAGTTTCTACGAACTTCCAAACACACTCAAACACATTCTAAGGTGCTTCGAAGCAGTTTCTACGTACTTCCAAACACATTCAAACACTTTCTAAGGTGCTTCGAAGCAGTTTCTACGTACTTCCAAACACATTCAAACACTTTCTAAGGTGCTTCGAAGCACTTTCTACGTACTTCCAAACACATTCAAACACTTTCTAAGGTGCTTCGAAGCACTTTCTACGTAGTTCCAAACACATTTAAACACCTTCTAAGGTGCTTCGAAGCAGTTTCTACGTACTTCCAAACACATTCAAACACATTCTAAGGTGCTTCGAAGCAGTTTCTTCGTACTTCCAAACACATTCAAACACATTCTAAGGTGCTTCGAAGCAGTTTCTACCTACTTCCAAACACATTCAAACACTTTCTAAGGTGCTTCGAAGCAGTTTCTACGTACTTCCAAACACATTCAAACACATTATAAGGTGCTTCGAAGCAGTTTCTACATACTTCCAAACACATTCAAACACTTTCTAAGGTGCTTCGAAGCAGTTTCTACGTACTTCCAAACACATTCAAACACCTTCTAAGGTGCTTCGAAGCAGTTTCTTCGTACTTCCAAACACATTCAAACACATTCTAAGGTGCTTCGAAGCAGTTTCTACGTACTTCCAAACACATTCAAACACATTCTAAGGTGCTTCGAAGCAGTTTCTACGTACTTCCAAACACATTCAAACACTTTCTAAGGTGCTTCGAAGCAGTTTCTACGTACTTCCAAACACATTCACACACTTTCTAAGGTGCTTCGAAGCAGTTTCTACGTACTTCCAAACACATTCAAACACCTTCTAAGGTGCTTCGAAGCAGTTTCTACCTACTTCCAAACACATTCAAACACCTTCTAAGGTGCTTCGAAGCAGTTTCTACGTACTTCCAAACACATTCAAACACCTTCTAAGGTGCTTCGAAGCAGTTTCTACGTACTTCCAAACACATTCACACACTTTCTAAGGTGCTTCGAAGCAGTTTCTACCTACTTCCAAACACATTCAAACACCTTCTAAGGTGCTTCGAAGCAGTTTCTACGTACTTCCAAACACATTCAAACACTTTCTAAGGTGCTTCGAAGCAGTTTCTACGTACTTCCAAACACATTCAAACACCTTCTAAGGTGCTTCGAAGCAGTTTCTACGTACTTCCAAACACACTCAAACACCTTCTAAGGTGCTTCGAGGCAGTTTCTACGTACTTCCAAACACATTCAAACACTTTCTAAGGTGCTTCGAAGCAGTTTCTACGTACTTCCAAACACATTCAAACACATTCTAAGGTGCTTCGAAGCAGTTTCTACGTACTTCCAAACACATTCAAACACCTTCTAAGGTGCTTCGAAGCAGTTTCTACCTACTTCCAAACACATTCAAACACCTTCTAAGGTGCTTCGAAGCAGTTTCTACGTACTTCCAAACACATTCAAACACCTTCTAAGGTGCTTCGAAGCAGTTTCTACGTACTTCCAAACACATTCAAACACCTTTTAAGGTGCTTCGAAGCAGTTTCTACGTACTTCCAAACACACTCAAACACATTCTAAGGTGCTTCGAAGCAGTTTCTACGTACTTCAAAACACATTCAAACACCTTCTAAGGTGCTTCGAAGCAGTTTCTACGTACTTCCAAACACATTCAAACACCTTCTAAGGTGCTTCGAAGCAGTTTCTACGTACTTCCAAACACATTCAAACACCTTTTAAGGTGCTTCGAAGCAGTTTCTACGTACTTCCAAACACACTCAAACACCTTCTAAGGTGCTTCGAAGCAGTTTCTACGTACTTCCAAACACACTCAAACACCTTCTAAGGTGCTTCGAAGCAGTTTCTACGTACTTCCAAACACATTCAAACACATTATAAGGTGCTTCGAAGCTTTTTGTACGTACTTCCAAACACATTCAAACACCTTCTAAGGTGCTTCGAAGCAGTTTCTACGTACTTCCAAACACATTCAAACACATTATAAGGTGCTTCGAAGCAGTTTCTACGTACTTCCAAACACATTCAAACACATTCTTAGGTGCTTCGAAGCAGTTTCTACGTACTTCCAAACACATTCAAACACTTTCTAAGGTGCTTCGAAGCAGTTTCTACGTACTTTCAAACACATTCAAACACTTTCTAAGGTGCCTCGAAGCAGTTTCTACGTACTTCCAAACACATTCAAACACCTTCTACGGTGCTTCGAAGCAGTTTCTACGTACTTCCAAACACATTCAAACACCTTCTAAGGTGCTTCGAAGCAGTTTCTACGTACTTCCAAACACATTCAAGCACCTTCTAAGGTGCTTCGAAGCTTTTTGTACGTACTTCCA
Source organism: Anopheles ziemanni (assembly GCF_943734765.1). NCBI lineage: Eukaryota > Metazoa > Arthropoda > Insecta > Diptera > Culicidae > Anopheles > Anopheles ziemanni. The sequence continues at coordinate 26,650 of NW_026690089.1, forward strand.
AACACATTCAAACACATTATAAGGTGCTTCGAAGCAGTTTCTACGTACTTCCAAACACATTCAAACACATTTTAAGGTGCTTCGAAGCAGTTTCTACGTACTTCCAAACACATTCAAACACTTTCTAAGGTGCTTCGAAGCAGTTTCTACGTACTTTCAAACACATTCAAACACTTTCTAAGGTGCCTCGAAGCAGTTTCTACGTACTTCCAAACACATTCAAACACTTTCTAAGGTGCTTCGAAGCAGTTTCTACGTACTTCCAAACACATTCAAACACATTCTTAGGTGCTTCGAAGCAGTTTCTACGTACTTTCAAACACATTCAAACACTTTCTAAGGTGCCTCGAAGCAGTTTCTACGTACTTCCAAACACATTCAAACACCTTCTAAGGTGCTTCGAAGCAGTTTCTACGTACTTCCAAACACATTCAAACACCTTCTAAGGTGCATCGAAGCAGTTTCTACGTACTTCCAAACACATTCAAGCACCTTCTAAGGTGCTTCGAAGCTTTTTGTACGTACTTCCAAACACATTCAAACACCTTCTAAGGTGCTTCGAAGCAGTTTCTACGTACTTCCAAACACATTCAAACACATTATAAGGTGCTTCGAAGCAGTTTCTACGTACTTCCAAACACATTCAAACACATTCTTAGGTGCTTCGAAGCAGTTTCTACGTACTTCCAAACACATTTAAACACCTTCTAAGGTGCTTCGAAGCTTTTTGTACGTACTTCCAAACACATTCAAACACCTTCTAAGGTGCTTCGAAGCAGTTTCTACGTACTTCCAAACACATTCAAACACATTATAAGGTGCTTCGAAGCAGTTTCTACGTACTTTCAAACACATTCAAACACTTTCTAAGGTGCCTCGAAGCAGTTTCTAAGTACTTCCAAACACATTCAAACACTTTCTAAGGTGCTTCGAAGCAGTTTCTACGTACTTCCAAACACATTCCAACACATTATAAGGTGCTTCGAAGCAGTTTCTACGTACTTCCAAACACATTCAAACACTTTCTAAGGTGCTTCGAAGCAGTTTCTACGTACTTCCAAACACATTCAAAAACATTATAAGGTGCTTCGAAGCAGTTTCTACGTACTTCCAAACATACTCAAACCTATTCTAAGGTGCTTCGAAGCAGTTGCTACGTACTTCCAAACACATTCAAACACCTTCTAAGGAGCTTCGAAGCAGTTGCTACGTACTTCCAAACACATTCAAACAACTTCTTAGGTGCTTCGAAGCAGTTGCTACGTACTTCCAAACACATTCAAACACCTTCTAAGGTGCTTCGAAGCAGTTGCTACGTACTTCCAAACTCATTCAAACACATTATAAGGTGCTTCGAAGCAGTTTCTACGTACTTCCAAACACATTCAAACACATTATAAGGTGCTTCGAAGCAGTTTCTACGTACTTCCAAACACATTCAAACACCTTCTAAGGAGCTTCGAAGCAGTTTCTACGTACTTCCAAACACATTCAAACACCTTCTAAGGTGCTTCGAAGCAGTTTCTACGTACTTCCAAACACATTCAAACACATTATAAGGTGCTTCGAAGCAGTTTCTACGTACTTCCAAACACATTCAAACACATTCTTAGGTGCTTCGAAGCAGTTTCTACGTACTTTCAAACACATTCAAACACTTTCTAAGGTGCCTCGAAGCAGTTTCTACGTACTTCCAAACACATTCAAACACCTTCTAAGGTGCTTCGAAGCAGTTTCTACGTACTTCCAAACACATTCAAACACCTTCTAAGGTGCTTCGAAGCAGTTTCTACGTACTTCCAAACACATTCAAGCACCTTCTAAGGTGCTTCGAAGCTTTTTGTACGTACTTCCAAACACATTCAAACACATTATAAGGTGCTTCGAAGCAGTTTCTACGTACTTCCAAACACATTCAAACACATTTTAAGGTGCCTCGAAGCAGTTTCTACGTACTTCCAAACACATTCAAACACTTTCTAAGGTGCTTCGAAGCAGTTTCTACGTACTTCCAAACACATTCAAACACATTCTTAGGTGCTTCGAAGCAGTTTCTACGTACTTCCAAACACATTCAAGCACCTTCTAAGGTGCTTCGAAGCTTTTTGTACGTACTTCCAAACACATTCAAACACCTTCTAAGGTGCTTCGAAGCAGTTTCTACGTACTTCCAAACACATTCAAACACCTTCTAAGGTGCTTCGAAGCAGTTTCTACGTACTTCCAAACACATTCAAACACATTATAAGGTGCTTCGAAGCAGTTTCTACGTACTTCCAAACACATTCAAACACATTTTAAGGTGCTTCGAAGCAGTTTCTACGTACTTCCAAACACATTCAAACACCTTCTAAGGTGCTTCGAAGCAGTTTCTACGTTCTTCCAAACACATTCAAACACTTTCTAAGGTGCTTCGAAGCAGTTTCTACGTACTTCCAAACACATTCAAACAGCTTCTAAGGTGCTTCGAAGAAGTTTCTACGTACTTCCAAACACATTCAAACACTTTCTAAGGTGCTTCGAAGAAGTTTCTACGTACTTCCAAACACATTCAAACAGCTTCTAAGGTGCTTCGAAGAAGTTTCTACGTACTTCCAAACACATTCAAACACCTTCTAAGGTGCTTCGAAGCAGTTTCTACGTACTTCCAAACACATTCAAACAGCTTCTAAGGTGCTTCGAAGAAGTTTCTACGTACTTCCAAACACATTCAAACACTTTCTAAGGTGCTTCGAAGAAGTTTCTACGTACTTCCAAACACATTCAAACAGCTTCTAAGGTGCTTCGAAGAAGTTTCTACGTACTTCCAAACACATTCAAACACCTTCTAAGGTGCTTCGAAGCAGCTTCTACGTACTTCCAAACACACTCAAACACTTTCTAAGGTGCTTCGAAGCAGTTTCTACGTACTTCCAAACACATTCAAACACCTTCCAAGGTGCTTCGAAGCAGTTTCTACGTACTTCCAAACACATTCAAACACATTCTAAGGTGCTTCGAAGCAGTTTCTACGTACTTCCAAACACATTCAAACACCTTCTAAGGTGCTTCGAAGCAGTTTCTACGAACTTCCAAACACACTCAAACACCTTTAAAGGTGCTTCAAAGCAGTTTCTACGTACTTCCAAACACACTCAAACACTTTTAAAGGTGCTTCGAAGAAGTTTCTACGTACTTCCAAACACATTCAAACAGCTTCTAAGGTGCTTCGAAGAAGTTTCTACGTACTTCCAAACACACTCAAACACTTTCTAAGGGGCTTCGAAGCAGTTTCTACGTACTTCCAAACACATTCAAACACCTTCTTAGGTGCTTCGAAGCAGTTTCTACGTACTTCCAAACACACTCAAACACATTCTAAGGTGCTTCGAAGCAGTTTCTACGTACTTCCAAACACATTCAAACAGCTTTTAAGGTGCATCGAAGCAGTTTCTACGTACTTCCAAACACATTCAAACACCTTTTAAGGTGCTTCGAAGCAGTTTCTACGTACTTCCAAACACACTCAAACACTTTCTAAGGTGCTTCGAAGCAGTTTCTACGTACTTCCAAACACATTCAAACAGCTTTTAAGGTGCATCGAAGCAGTTTCTACGTACTTCCAAACACACTCAAACACTTTCTAAGGTGCTTCGAAGCAGTTTCTACGTACTTCCAAACACATTCAAACAGCTTTTAAGGTGCATCGAAGCAGTTTCTACGTACTTCCAAACACATTCAAACACCTTTTAAGGTGCTTCGAAGCAGTTTCTACGTACTTCCAAACACATTCAAACACTTTCTATGGTGCTTCGAAGCAGTTTCTACGTACTTCCAAACACACTCAAACACTTTCTAAGGTGCTTCGAAGCAGTTTCTACGTACTTCCAAACACATTCAAACACCTTTTGAGGTGCTTCGAAGCAGTTTCTACGTACTTCCAAACACATTCAAACACCTTCTTAGGTGCTTCGAAGCAGTTTCTACGTACTTCCAAACACACTCAAACACATTCTAAGGTGCTTCGAAGCAGTTTCTACGTACTTCCAAACACATTCAAACACCTTTTGAGGTGCTTCGAAGCAGTTTCTACGTACTTCCAAACACATTCAAACACCTTTTGAGGTGCTTCGAAGCAGTTTCTACGTACTTCCAAACACACTCAAACACATTCTAAGGTGCTTCGAAGCAGTTTCTACGTACTTCCAAACACATTCAAACACCTTCTAAGGTGCTTCGAAGCAGTTTCTACGTACTTCCAAACACATTCAAACACTTTCTAAGGTGCTTCGAAGCAGTTTCTACGTACTTCCAAACACACTCAAACACTTTCTAAGGTGCTTCGAAGCAGTTTCTACGTACTTCCAAACACATTCAAACACCTTTTGAGGTGCTTCGAAGCAGTTTCTACGTACTTCCAAACACATTCAAACACCTTTTGAGGTGCTTCGAAGCAGTTTCTACGTACTTCCAAACACACTCAAACACATTCTAAGGTGCTTCGAAGCAGTTTCTACGTACTTCCAAACACATTCAAACACCTTCTAAGGTGCTTCGAAGCAGTTTCTACGTACTTCCAAACACATTCAAACACTTTCTAAGGTGCTTCGAAGCAGTTTCTACGTACTTCCAAACACACTCAAACACTTTCTAAGGTGCTTCGAAGCAGTTTCTACGTACTTCCAAACACATTCAAACACTTTCTATGGTGCTTCGAAGCAGTTTCTACGTACTTCCAAACACACTCAAACACATTCTAAGGTGCTTCGAAGCAGTTTCTACGTACTTCCAAACACATTCAAACACCTTTTGAGGTGCTTCGAAGCAGTTTCTACGTACTTCCTAACACATTCAAACACCTTCTAAGGTGCTTCGAAGCAGTTTCTACGTACTTCCAAACACATTCAAACACTTTCTAAGGTGCTTCGAAGCAGTTTCTACGTACTTCCAAACACACTCAAACACTTTCTAAGGTGCTTCGAAGCAGTTTCTACGTACTTCCAAACACATTCAAACACTTTCTAAGGTGCTTCGAAGCAGTTTCTAAGTACTTCCAAACACATTCAAACACCTTTTGAGGTGCTTCGAAGCAGTTTCTACGTACTTCCAAACACACTCAAACACTTTCTAAGGTGCTTCGAAGCAGTTTCTACGTACTTCCAAACACATTCAAACACCTTTTGAGGTGCATCGAAGCAGTTTCTACGTACTTCCAAACACATTCAAACACCTTTTAAGGTGCTTCGAAGCAGTTTCTACGTACTTCCAAACACATTCAAACACCTTCTAAGGTGCTTCGAAGCAGTTTCTACGTACTTCCTAACACATTCAAACACCTTCTAAGGTGCTTCGAAGCAGTTTCTACGTACTTCCAAACACATTCAAACACTTTCTAAGGTGCTTCGAAGCAGTTTCTACGTACTTCCAAACACACTCAAACACTTTCTAAGGTGCTTCGAAGCAGTTTCTACGTACTTCCAAACACATTCAAACACCTTCTAAGGTGCTTCGAAGCAGTTTCTACGTACTTCCTAACACATTCAAACACCTTCTAAGGTGCTTCGAAGCAGTTTTCACGTACTTCCAAACACATTCAAACACCTTTTGAGGTGCTTCGAAGCAGTTTCTACGTACTTCCAAACACATTCAAACACCTTTTAAGGTGCTTCGAAGCAGTTTCTACGTACTTCCAAACACATTCAAACACTTTCTAAGGTGCTTCGAAGCAGTTTCTTCGTACTTCCAAACACATTCAAACAACTTTTAAGGTGCATCGAAGCAGTTTCTACGTACTTCCAAACACATTCAAACACCTTTTAAGGTGCTTCGAAGCAGTTTCTACGTACTTCCTAACACATTCAAACACCTTCTAAGGTGCTTCGAAGCAGTTTTCACGTACTTCCAAACACATTCAAACACCTTTTGAGGTGCTTCGAAGCAGTTTCTACGTACTTCCAAACACATTCAAACACCTTTTAAGGTGCTTCGAAGCAGTTTCTACGTACTTCCAAACACATTCAAACACTTTCTAAGGTGCTTCGAAGCAGTTTCTTCGTACTTCCAAACACATTCAAACAACTTTTAAGGTGCTTCGAAGCAGTTTCTACGTACTTCCAAACACATTCAAACACCTTTTGAGGTGCATCGAAGCAGTTTCTACGTACTTCCAAACACATTCAAACACCTTTTAAGGTGCTTCGAAGCTGTTTCTTCGTACTTCCAAACACATTCAAACACCTTTGAAGGTGCTTCGAAGCTGTTTCTTCGTACTTCCAAACACATTCAAACACCTTTGAAGGTGCTTCGAAGCAGTTTCTACGTACTTCCAAACACATTCAAACACCTTCTAAGGTGCTTCGAAGCAGTTTCTACGTACTTCCTAACACATTCAAACACCTTCTAAGGTGCTTCGAAGCAGTTTCTACGTACTTCCAAACACATTCAAACACTTTCTAAGGTGCTTCGAAGCAGTTTCTACGTACTTCCAAACACATTCAAACACCTTCTAAGGTGCTTCGAAGCAGTTTCTACGTACTTCCAAACACACTCAAACACTTTCTAAGGTGCTTCGAAGCAGTTTCTACGTACTTCCAAACACATTCAAACACCTTTTGAGGTGCATCGAAGCAGTTTCTACGTACTTCCAAACACATTCAAACACCTTTGAAGGTGCTTCGAAGCAGTTTCTACGTACTTCCAAACACATTCAAACACCTTCTAAGGTGCTTCGAAGCAGTTTTCACGTACTTCCAAACACATTCAAACACCTTTTGAGGTGCTTCGAAGCAGTTTCTACGTACTTCCAAACACATTCAAACACCTTTTAAGGTGCTTCGAAGCAGTTTCTACGTACTTCCAAACACATTCAAACACCTTCTAAGGTGCTTCGAAGCAGTTTCTACGTACTTCCAAACACACTCAAACACTTTCTAAGGTGCTTCGAAGCAGTTTCTTCGTACTTCCAAACACATTCAAACAACTTTTAAGGTGCTTCGAAGCAGTTTCTACGTACTTCCAAACACATTCAAACACCTTTTAAGGTGCTTCGAAGCAGTTTCTACGTACTTCCTAACACATTCAAACAGCTTTTAAGGTGCATCGAAGCAGTTTCTACGTACTTCCAAACACACTCAAACACTTTCTAAGGTGCTTCGAAGCAGTTTCTACGTACTTCCAAACACATTCAAACACCTTTTGAGGTGCATCGAAGCAGTTTCTACGTACTTCCAAACACATTCAAACACCTTTTAAGGTGCTTCGAAGCTGTTTCTTCGTACTTCCAAACACATTCAAACACCTTTGAAGGTGCTTCGAAGCTGTTTCTTCGTACTTCCAAACACATTCAAACACCTTTGAAGGTGCTTCGAAGCAGTTTCTACGTACTTCCAAACTCATTCAAACACCTTCTTAGGTGCTTCGAAGCAGTTTCTACGTACTTCCAAACACATTCAAACACCTTTTGAGGTGCATCGAAGCAGTTTCTACGTACTTCCAAACACACTCAAACACTTTCTAAGGTGCTTCGAAGCAGTTTCTACGTACTTCCAAACACATTCAAACACCTTCTTAGGTGCTTCGAAGCAGTTTCTACGTACTTCCAAACACACTCAAACACATTCTAAGGTGCTTCGAAGCAGTTTCTACGTACTTCCAAACACATTCAAACAGCTTTTAAGGTGCATCGAAGCAGTTTCTACGTACTTCCAAACACACTCAAACACTTTCTAAGGTGCTTCGAAGCAGTTTCTACGTACTTCCAAACACATTGAAACACCTTTTAAGGTGCTTCGAAGCAGTTTCTACGTACTTCCAAACACATTCAAACACCTTTTAAGGTGCATCGAAGCAGTTTCTACGTACTTCCAAACACATTCAAACACCTTTTAAGGTGCTTCGAAGCAGTTTCTACGTACTTCCAAACACATTCAAACACATTCTAAGGTGCTTCAAAGCAGTTTCTACGTACTTCCAAACACATTCAAACACCTTTTGAGGTGCATCGAAGCAGTTTCTACGTACTTCCAAACACATTCAAACACCTTTTAAGGTGCATCGAAGCAGTTTCTACGTACTTCCAAACACATTCAAACACCTTTTGAGGTGCATCGAAGCAGTTTCTACGTACTTCCAAACACATTCAAACACCTTTTGAGGTGCATCGAAGCAGTTTCTACGTACTTCCAAACACATTCAAACACCTTTTAAGGTGCTTCGAAGCAGTTTCTACGTACTTCCAAACACATTCAAACACCTTTTAAGGTGCTTCGAAGCAGTTTCTTCGTACTTCCAAACACATTCAAACACCTTTTAAGGTGCATCGAAGCAGTTTCTACGTACTTCCAAACACATTCAAACACCTTTTAAGGTGCTTCGAAGCAGTTTCTACGTACTTCCAAACACATTCAAACACATTCTAAGGTGCTTCAAAGCAGTTTCTACGTACTTCCAAACACATTCAAACACCTTTTAAGGTGCTTCGAAGCAGTTTCTTCGTACTTCCAAACACACTCAAACACTTTCTAAGGTGCATCGAAGCAGTTTCTACGTACTTCCAAACACACTCAAACACTTTCTAAGGTGCTTCGAAGCAGTTTCTACGTACTTCCAAACACATTCAAACACCTTTTGAGGTGCATCGAAGCAGTTTCTACGTACTTCCAAACACATTCAAACACCTTTTGAGGTGCATCGAAGCAGTTTCTACGTACTTCCAAACACATTCAAACACCTTTTAAGGTGCTTCGAAGCAGTTTCTACGTACTTCCAAACACATTCAAACACCTTTTAAGGTGCTTCGAAGCAGTTTCTTCGTACTTCCAAACACATTCAAACAACTTTTAAGGTGCTTCGAAGCAGTTTCTACGTACTTCCAAACACACTCAAACACATTCTAAGGTGCTTCGAAGCAGTTTCTACGTACTTCCAAACACATTCAAACACATTCTAAGGTGCTTCAAAGCAGTTTCTACGTACTTCCAAACACATTCAAACACCTTTTGAGGTGCATCGAAGCAGTTTCTACGTACTTCCAAACACATTCAAACACCTTTTAAGGTGCATCGAAGCAGTTTCTACGTACTTCCAAACACATTCAAACACCTTTTAAGGTGCTTCGAAGCAGTTTCTACGTACTTCCAAACACACTCAAACACTTTCTAAGGTGCTTCGAAGCAGTTTCTACGTACTTCCAAACACATTCAAACACCTTTTGAGGTGCATCGAAGCAGTTTCTACGTACTTCCAAACACATTCAAACACCTTTTGAGGTGCATCGAAGCAGTTTCTACGTACTTCCAAACACACTCAAACACTTTCTAAGGTGCTTCGAAGCAGTTTCTACGTACTTCCAAACACATTCAAACACCTTCTTAGGTGCTTCGAAGCAGTTTCTACGTACTTCCAAACACACTCAAACACATTCTAAGGTGCTTCGAAGCAGTTTCTACGTACTTCCAAACACATTCAAACACCTTTTGAGGTGCATCGAAGCAGTTTCTACGTACTTCCAAACACACTCAAACACTTTCTAAGGTGCTTCGAAGCAGTTTCTACGTACTTCCAAACACATTGAAACACCTTTTAAGGTGCTTCGAAGCAGTTTCTACGTACTTCCAAACACATTCAAACACCTTTTAAGGTGCATCGAAGCAGTTTCTACGTACTTCCAAACACATTCAAACACCTTTTAAGGTGCTTCGAAGCAGTTTCTACGTACTTTCAAACACATTCAAACACATTCTAAGGTGCTTCAAAGCAGTTTCTACGTACTTCCAAACACATTCAAACACCTTTTGAGGTGCATCGAAGCAGTTTCTACGTACTTCCAAACACATTCAAACACCTTTTAAGGTGCATCGAAGCAGTTTCTACGTACTTCCAAACACATTCAAACACCTTTTAAGGTGCTTCGAAGCAGTTTCTACGTACTTCCAAACACACTCAAACACTTTCTAAGGTGCTTCGAAGCAGTTTCTACGTACTTCCAAACACATTCAAACACCTTTTGAGGTGCATCGAAGCAGTTTCTACGTACTTCCAAACACATTCAAACACCTTTTGAGGTGCATCGAAGCAGTTTCTACGTACTTCCAAACACATTCAAACACCTTTTAAGGTGCTTCGAAGCAGTTTCTACGTACTTCCAAACACATTCAAACACCTTTTGAGGTGCTTCGAAGCAGTTTCTACGTACTTTCAAACACATTCAAACACTTTCTAAGGTGCTTCGAAGCAGTTTCTACGTACTTCCAAACACATTCAAACACCTTTTAAGGTGCTTCGAAGCAGTTTCTACGTACTTCCTAACACATTCAAACAGCTTTTAAGGTGCATCGAAGCAGTTTCTACGTACTTCCAAACACACTCAAACACTTTCTAAGGTGCTTCGAAGCAGTTTCTACGTACTTCCAAACACATTCAAACACCTTTTGAGGTGCATCGAAGCAGTTTCTACGTACTTCCAAACACATTCAAACACCTTTTAAGGTGCTTCGAAGCTGTTTCTTCGTACTTCCAAACACATTCAAACACCTTTGAAGGTGCTTCGAAGCTGTTTCTTCGTACTTCCAAACACATTCAAACACCGTTGAAGGTGCTTCGAAGCAGTTTATACGTACTTCCAAACACATTCAAACACCTTTTAAGGTGCTTCGAAGCAGTTTCTACGTACTTCCAAACACATTCAAACACCGTTGAAGGTGTTTCGAAGCAGTTTTTACGTACTTTCAAACACATTCAAACACCTTTGAAGGTGCTTCGAAGCTGTTTCTTCGTACTTCCAAACACATTCAAACACCTTCTAAGGTGCTTCGAAGCAGTTTCTACGTACTTCCAAACACATTCAAACACGTTTTAAGGTGCTTCGAAGCAGTTTCTACGTACTTCCAAACACATTCAAACACCTTCTAAGGTGCTTCGAAGCAGTTTCTACGTTCTTTTAAACACATTCAAACACCTTTTAAGGTGCTTTGAAGCTGTTTCTTCGTACTTCCAAACACATTCAAACAACTTTTAAGGTGCTTCGAAGCAGTTTCAACGTACTTCCAAACACATTCAAACACCTTTTAAGATGCTTTGAAGCAGTTTCTTCGTACTTCCAAACACATTCAAACACATTCTAAGGTGATTCGAAGCAGTTTCTACGTTCTTCCAAACACATTCAAACACCTTTTAAGGTGTTTCGAAGCAGTTTCTACGTACTTCCAAACACATTCAAACACCTTTTAAGGTGCTTCGAAGCTGTTTCTTCGTACTTCCAAACACACTCAAACACCTTCCAAGGTGCTTCGAAGCAGTTTCTACGTACTTCCAAACACATTCAAACACCTTCTAAGGTGCTTCGAAGCAGTTTCTACGTTCTTCCAAACACATTCAAACACCTTCTAAGGTGCTTCGAAGCAGTTTCTACGTACTTCCAAACACATTCAAACACCTTTTAAGGTGCTTCGAAGCAGTTTCTACGTACTTCCAAACACTCTCAAACACCTTTAAGGTGCTTCGAAGCAGTTTCTACGTTCTTCCAAACACACTCAAACACCTTCCAAGGTGCTTCGAAGCAGTTTCTACGTTCTTCCAAACACATTCAAACACCTTTTAAGGTGTTTCGAAGCAGTTTCTACGTACTTCCAAACACATTCAAACACCTTTTAAGGTGCTTCGAAGCTGTTTCTTCGTACTTCCAAACACACTCAAACACCTTCCAAGGTGCTTCGAAGCAGTTTCTACGTACTTCCAAACACATTCAAACACCTTCTAAGGTGCTTCGAAGCAGTTTCTACGTTCTTCCAAACACATTCAAACACATTCTAAGGTGCTTCGAAGCAGTTTCTACGTACTTCCAAACACATTCAAACAGCTTCTAAGGTGCTTCGAAGCAGTTTCTACGTACTTCCAAACACATTCAAACACCTTTTAAGGTGCTTCGAAGCAGTTTCTACGTTCTTCCAAACACATTCAAACACCTTTTGAGGTGCTTCGAAGCTGTTTCTTCGTACTTCCAAACACATTCAAACACCTTCTAAGGTGCTTCGAAGCAGTTTCTACGTTCTTCCAAACACATTCAAACACATTCTAAGGTGCTTCGAAGCAGTTTCCACGCACTTCCAAACACATTCAAACACCTTCTAAGGTGCTTCGAAGCAGTTTCTACGTTCTTCCAAACACATTCAAACACATTCTAAGGTGCTTCGAAGCAGTTTCTACGTACTTCCAAACACATTCAAACACCGTTGAAGGTGTTTCGAAGCAGTTTTTACGTACTTTCAAACACATTCAAACACCTTTGAAGGTGCTTCGAAGCTGTTTCTTCGTACTTCCAAACACATTCAAACACCTTCTAAGGTGCTTCGAAGCAGTTTCTACGTACTTCCAAACACATTCAAACACGTTTTAAGGTGCTTCGAAGCAGTTTCTACGTACTTCCAAACACATTCAAACACCTTCTAAGGTGCTTCGAAGCAGTTTCTACGTACTTTTAAACACATTCAAACACCTTTTAAGGTGCTTCGAAGCTGTTTCTTCGTACTTCCAAACACATTCAAACAACTTTTAAGGTGCTTCGAAGCAGTTTCAACGTACTTCCAAACACATTCAAACACCTTTTAAGATGCTTTGAAGCAGTTTCTTCGTACTTCCAAACACACTCAAACACATTCTAAGGTGATTCGAAGCAGTTTCTACGTTCTTCCAAACACATTCAAACACCTTTTAAGGTGTTTCGAAGCAGTTTCTACGTACTTCCAAACACATTCAAACACCTTTTAAGGTGCTTCGAAGCTGTTTCTTCGTACTTCCAAACACACTCAAACACCTTCCAAGGTGCTTCGAAGCAGTTTCTACGTACTTCCAAACACTCTCAAACACATTCTAAGGTGCTTCGAAGCAGTTTCTACGTACTTCCAAACACATTCAAACACCTTTTGAGGTGCTTCGAAGCAGTTTCTACGTACTTCCTAACACATTCAAACACCGTTGAAGGTGTTTCGAAGCAGTTTCTACGTACTTCCAAACACATTCAAACACCTTTTAAGGTGCTTCGAAGCTGTTTCTTCGTACTTCCAAACACACTCAAACACCTTCCAAGGTGCTTCGAAGCAGTTTCTACGTACTTCCAAACACATTAAAACACCTTTTAAGGTGTTTCGAAGCAGTTTCTACGTACTTTCAAACACATTCAAACACCTTTTAAGGTGCTTCGAAGCTGTTTCTTCGTACTTCCAAACACACTCAAACACCTTCCAAGGTGCTTCGAAGCAGTTTCTACGTACTTCCAAACACATTCAAACACCTTTTAAGGTGTTTCGAAGCAGTTTCTACGTTCTTCCAAACACATTCAAACACCTTTTGAGGTGCTTCGAAGCTGTTTCTTCGTACTTCCAAACACTCTCAAACACCTTTTAAGGTGCTTCGAAGCAGTTTCTACGTACTTCCAAACACATTCAAACACCGTTGAAGGTGTTTCGAAGCAGTTTTTACGTACTTCCAAACACATTCAAACACCTTTTAAGGTGCTTCGAAGCAGTTTCTACGTTCTTCCAAACACATTCAAACACATTCTAAGGTGATTCGAAGCAGTTTCCACGCACTTCCAAACACATTCAAACAGCTTCTAAGGTGCTTCGAAGCAGTTTCTACGTTCTTCCAAACACATTCAAACACCTTTTAAGGTGCTTCGAAGCAGTTTCTACGTTCTTCCAAACACATTCAAACACCTTTTGAGGTGCTTCGAAGCAGTTTCTTCGTACTTCCAAACACATTCAAACACCTTCTAAGGTGCTTCGAAGCAGTTTCTACGTTCTTCCAAACACATTCAAACACATTCTAAGGTGCTTCGAAGCAGTTTCCACGCACTTCCAAACACATTCAAACACCTTCTAAGGTGCTTCGAAGCAGTTTCTACGTTCTTCCAAACACATTCAAACACATTCTAAGGTGCTTCGAAGCAGTTTCTACGTTCTTCCAAACACATTCAAACACCTTTTGAGGTGCTTCGAAGCTGTTTCTTCGTACTTCCAAACACATTCAAACACATTCTAAGGTGCTTCGAAGCAGTTTCTACGTTCTTCCAAACACATTCAAACACCTTCTAAGGTGCTTCGAAGCAGTTTCTACGTTCTTCCAAACACATTCAAACACCTTCCAAGGTGCTTCGAAGCAGTTTCAACGTACTTCCAAACACATTCAAACACCTTTTAAGATGCTTTGAAGCAGTTTCTTCGTACTTCCAAACACACTCAAACACATTCTAAGGTGATTCGAAGCAGTTTCTACGTTCTTCCAAACACATTCAAACACCTTCCAAGGTGCTTCGAAGCAGTTTCAACGTACTTCCAAACACATTCAAACAACTTTTAAGGTGCTTCGAAGCAGTTTCTACGTACTTCCAAACACATTCAAACACCTTTTAAGGTGCTTCGAAGCAGTTTCTACGTACTTCCAAACACATTCAAACACCGTTGAAGGTGTTTCGAAGCAGTTTCTACGTACTTCCAAACACTCTCAAACACATTCTAAGGTGCTTCGAAGCAGTTTCTACGTACTTCCAAACACATTCAAACACCTTTTGAGGTGCTTCGAAGCAGTTTCTACGTACTTCCAAACACATTCAAACACCGTTGAAGGTGTTTCGAAGCAGTTTCTACGTACTTCCAAACACATTCAAACACCTTTTAAGGTGCTTCGAAGCTGTTTCTTCGTACTTCCAAACACACTCAAACACCTTCCAAGGTGCTTCGAAGCAGTTTCTACGTACTTCCAAACACATAAAAACACCTTTTAAGGTGTTTCGAAGCAGTTTCTACGTACTTTCAAACACATTCAAACACCTTTTAAGGTGCTTCGAAGCTGTTTCTTCGTACTTCCAAACACACTCAAACACCTTCCAAGGTGCTTCGAAGCAGTTTCTACGTACTTCCAAACACATTCAAACACCTTTTAAGGTGTTTCGAAGCAGTTTCTACGTTCTTCCAAACACATTCAAACACCTTTTGAGGTGCTTCGAAGCTGTTTCTTCGTACTTCCAAACACTCTCAAACACCTTTTAAGGTGCTTCGAAGCAGTTTCTACGTACTTCCAAACACATTCAAACACCGTTGAAGGTGTTTCGAAGCAGTTTTTACGTACTTCCAAACACATTCAAACACCTTTTAAGGTGCTTCGAAGCAGTTTCTACGTTCTTCCAAACACATTCAAACACCTATAAAGGTGCTTCGAAGCAGTTTCTACGTTCTTCCAAACACATTTAAACACATTCTAAGGTGATTCGAAGCAGTTTCCACGCACTTCCAAACACATTCAAACACCTTTTAAGGTGCTTCGAAGCAGTTTCCACGCACTTCCAAACACATTCAAACACCTTTTGAGGTGCTTCGAAGCAGTTTCTTCGTACTTCCAAACACATTCAAACAACTTTTAAGGTGCTTCGAAGCAGTTTCTACGTACTTCCAAACACATTCAAACACCTTCTAAGGTGCTTCGAAGCAGTTTCTACGTACTTTTAAACACATTCAAACACCTTTTAAGGTGCTTCGAAGCTGTTTCTTCGTACTTCCAAACACATTCAAACAACTTTTAAGGTGCTTCGAAGCAGTTTCAACGTACTTCCAAACACATTCAAACACCTTTTAAGATGCTTTGAAGCAGTTTCTTCGTACTTCCAAACACACTCAAACACATTCTAAGGTGATTCGAAGCAGTTTCTACGTTCTTCCAAACACATTCAAACACCTTTTGAGGTGCTTCGAAGCAGTTTCTACGTACTTCCAAACACTCTCAAACACCTTTAAGGTGCTTCGAAGCAGTTTCTACGTTCTTCCAAACACACTCAAACACCTTCCAAGGTGCTTCGAAGCAGTTTCTACGTACTTCCAAACACATTCAAACACCTTCCAAGGTGCTTCGAAGCTGTTTCTTCGTACTTCCAAACACACTCAAACACCTTCCAAGGTGCTTCGAAGCAGTTTCTACGTACTTCCAAACACATTAAAACACCTTTTAAGGTGTTTCGAAGCAGTTTCTACGTACTTCCAAACACATTCAAACACCTTTTAAGGTGCTTCGAAGCTGTTTCTTCGTACTTCCAAACACACTCAAACACCTTCCAAGGTGCTTCGAAGCAGTTTCTACGTACTTCCAAACACATTCAAACACCTTCTAAGGTGCTTCGAAGCAGTTTCTACGTTCTTCCAAACACATTCAAACACCTTTTAAGGTGCTTCGAAGCTGTTTCTTCGTACTTCCAAACACTCTCAAACACCTTTTAAGGTGCTTCGAAGCAGTTTCTACGTACTTCCAAACACATTCAAACACCGTTGAAGGTGTTTCGAAGCAGTTTTTACGTACTTCCAAACACATTCAAACACCTTTTAAGGTGCTTCGAAGCAGTTTCTACGTTCTTCCGAACACATTCAAACACATTCTAAGGTGATTCGAAGCAGTTTCCACGCACTTCCAAACACATTCAAACAGCTTCTAAGGTGCTTCGAAGCAGTTTCTACGTACTTCCAAACACATTCAAACACCTTTTAAGGTGCTTCGAAGCAGTTTCTACGTTCTTCCAAACACATTCAAACACCTTTTGAGGTGCTTCGAAGCTGTTTCTTCGTACTTCCAAACACATTCAAACACCTTCTAAGGTGCTTCGAAGCAGTTTCTACGTTCTTCCAAACACATTCAAACACATTCTAAGGTGCTTCGAAGCAGTTTCCACGCACTTCCAAACACATTCAAACACCTTCTAAGGTGCTTCGAAGCAGTTTCTACGTTCTTCCAAACACATTCAAACACATTCTAAGGTGCTTCGAAGCAGTTTCTACGTTCTTCCAAACACATTCAAACACCTTTTGAGGTGCTTCGAAGCTGTTTCTTCGTACTTCCAAACACATTCAAACACCTTTTAAGGTGCTTCGAAGCAGTTTCTACGTTCTTCCAAACACATTCAAACACCTTCCAAGGTGCTTCGAAGCAGTTTCAACGTACTTCCAAACACATTCAAACACCTTTTAAGATGCTTTGAAGCAGTTTCTTCGTACTTCCAAACACACTCAAACACATTCTAAGGTGATTCGAAGCAGTTTCTACGTTCTTCCAAACACATTCAAACACCTTCCAAGGTGCTTCGAAGCAGTTTCAACGTACTTCCAAACACATTCAAACAACTTTTAAGGTGCTTCGAAGCAGTTTCTACGTACTTCCAAACACATTCAAACACCGTTGAAGGTGTTTCGAAGCAGTTTCTACGTACTTCCAAACACATTCAAACACCTTCTAAGGTGCTTCGAAGCAGTTTCTACGTTCTTCCAAACACATTCAAACACATTCTAAGGTGCTTCGAAGCAGTTTCCACGCACTTCCAAACACATTCAAACAGCTTCTAAGGTGCTTCGAAGCAGTTTCTACGTTCTTCCAAACACATTCAAACACATTCTAAGGTGCTTCGAAGCAGTTTCTACGTACTTCCAAACACATTCAAACAGCTTCTAAGGTGCTTCGAAGCAGTTTCTACGTACTTCCAAACACATTCAAACACCTTTTAAGGTGCTTCGAAGCAGTTTCTACGTTCTTCCAAACACATTCAAACACCTTTTGAGGTGCTTCGAAGCTGTTTCTTCGTACTTCCAAACACATTCAAACACCTTCTAAGGTGCTTCGAAGCAGTTTCTACGTTCTTCCAAACACATTCAAACACATTCTAAGGTGCTTCGAAGCAGTTTCCACGCACTTCCAAACACATTCAAACACCTTCTAAGGTGCTTCGAAGCAGTTTCTACGTACTTCCAAACACATTCAAACACATTCTAAGGTGCTTCGAAGCAGTTTCTACGTACTTCCAAACACATTCAAACACCGTTGAAGGTGTTTCGAAGCAGTTTTTACGTACTTTCAAACACATTCAAACACCTTTGAAGGTGCTTCGAAGCTGTTTCTTCGTACTTCCAAACACATTCAAACACCTTCTAAGGTGCTTCGAAGCAGTTTCTACGTACTTCCAAACACATTCAAACACGTTTTAAGGTGCTTCGAAGCAGTTTCTACGTACTTCCAAACACATTCAAACACCTTCTAAGGTGCTTCGAAGCAGTTTCTACGTACTTTTAAACACATTCAAACACCTTTTAAGGTGCTTCGAAGCTGTTTCTTCGTACTTCCAAACACATTCAAACAACTTTTAAGGTGCTTCGAAGCAGTTTCAACGTACTTCCAAACACATTCAAACACCTTTTAAGATGCTTTGAAGCAGTTTCTTCGTACTTCCAAACACACTCAAACACATTCTAAGGTGATTCGAAGCAGTTTCTACGTTCTTCCAAACACATTCAAACACCTTTTAAGGTGTTTCGAAGCAGTTTCACGTACTTCCAAACACATTCAAACACCTTTTAAGGTGCTTCGAAGCTGTTTCTTCGTACTTCCAAACACACTCAAACACCTTCCAAGGTGCTTCGAAGCAGTTTCTACGTACTTCCAAACACATTCAAACACCTTCTAAGGTGCTTCGAAGCAGTTTCTACGTTCTTCCAAACACATTCAAACACCTTCTAAGGTGCTTCGAAGCAGTTTCTACGTTCTTCCAAACACATTCAAACACCTTTTAAGGTGTTTCGAAGCAGTTTCTACGTACTTCCAAACACATTCAAACACCTTTTAAGGTGCTTCGAAGCTGTTTCTTCGTACTTCCAAACACATTCAAACACCTTCCAAGGTGCTTCGAAGCAGTTTCTACGTACTTCCAAACACATTCAAACACCTTCTAAGGTGCTTCGAAGCAGTTTCTACGTTCTTCCAAACACATTCAAACACATTCTAAGGTGCTTCGAAGCAGTTTCTACGTACTTCCAAACACACTCAAACACCTTTTAAGGTGCTTCGAAGCAGTTTCTACGTACTTCCAAACACATTCAAACACCGTTGAAGGTGTTTCGAAGCAGTTTTTACGTACTTCCAAACACATTCAAACACCTTTTAAGGTGCTTCGAAGCAGTTTCTACGTTCTTCCAAACACATTCAAACACATTCTAAGGTGATTCGAAGCAGTTTCCACGCACTTCCAAACACATTCAAACAGCTTCTAAGGTGCTTCGAAGCAGTTTCTACGTACTTCCAAACACATTCAAACACCTTTTAAGGTGCTTCGAAGCAGTTTCCACGTTCTTCCAAACACATTCAAACACCTTTTGAGGTGCTTCGAAGCTGTTTCTTCGTACTTCCAAACACATTCAAACACCTTCTAAGGTGCTTCGAAGCAGTTTCTACGTACTTCCAAACACATTCAAACACATTCTAAGGTGCTTCGAAGCAGTTTCCACGCACTTCCAAACACATTCAAACACCTTCTAAGGTGCTTCGAAGCAGTTTCTACGTTCTTCCAAACACATTCAAACACATTCTAAGGTGCTTCGAAGCAGTTTCTACGTTCTTCCAAACACATTCAAACACCTTTTGAGGTGCTTCGAAGCTGTTTCTTCGTACTTCCAAACACATTCAAACACCTTCTAAGGTGCTTCGAAGCAGTTTCTACGTTCTTCCAAACACATTCAAACACCTTCCAAGGTGCTTCGAAGCAGTTTCAACGTACTTCCAAACACATTCAAACACCTTTTAAGATGCTTTGAAGCAGTTTCTTCGTACTTCCAAACACACTCAAACACATTCTAAGGTGATTCGAAGCAGTTTCTACGTTCTTCCAAACACATTCAAACACCTTCCAAGGTGCTTCGAAGCAGTTTCAACGTACTTCCAAACACATTCAAACAACTTTTAAGGTGCTTCGAAGCAGTTTCTACGTACTTCCAAACACATTCAAACACCTTTTAAGGTGCTTCGAAGCAGTTTCTACGTACTTCCAAACACATTCAAACACCGTTGAAGGTGTTTCGAAGCAGTTTCTACGTACTTCCAAACACTCTCAAACACATTCTAAGGTGCTTCGAAGCAGTTTCTACGTACTTCCAAACACATTCAAACACCTTTTGAGGTGCTTCGAAGCAGTTTCTACGTACTTCCAAACACATTCAAACACCGTTGAAGGTGTTTCGAAGCAGTTTCTACGTACTTCCAAACACATTCAAACACCTTTTAAGGTGCTTCGAAGCTGTTTCTTCGTACTTCCAAACACACTCAAACACCTTCCAAGGTGCTTCGAAGCAGTTTCTACGTACTTCCAAACACATTAAAACACCTTTTAAGGTGTTTCGAAGCAGTTTCTACGTACTTTCAAACACATTCAAACACCTTTTAAGGTGCTTCGAAGCTGTTTCTTCGTACTTCCAAACACACTCAAACACCTTCCAAGGTGCTTCGAAGCAGTTTCTACGTACTTCCAAACACATTCAAACACCTTTTAAGGTGTTTCGAAGCAGTTTCTACGTTCTTCCAAACACATTCAAACACCTTTTGAGGTGCTTCGAAGCTGTTTCTTCGTACTTCCAAACACTCTCAAACACCTTTTAAGGTGCTTCGAAGCAGTTTCTACGTACTTCCAAACACATTCAAACACCGTTGAAGGTGTTTCGAAGCAGTTTTTACGTACTTCCAAACACATTCAAACACCTTTTAAGGTGCTTCGAAGCAGTTTTCTACGTTCTTCCAAACACATTCAAACACCTATAAAGGTGCTTCGAAGCAGTTTCTACGTTCTTCCAAACACATTTAAACACATTCTAAGGTGATTCGAAGCAGTTTCCACGCACTTCCAAACACATTCAAACACCTTTTAAGGTGCTTCGAAGCAGTTTCCACGCACTTCCAAACACATTCAAACACCTTTTGAGGTGCTTCGAAGCTGTTTCTTCGTACTTCCAAACACATTCAAACACCTTCTAAGGTGCTTCGAAGCAGTTTCTACGTACTTCCAAACACATTCAAACACCGTTGAAGGTGTTTCGAAGCAGTTTTTACGTACTTCCAAACACATTCAAACACATTCTAAGGTGATTCGAAGCAGTTTCCACGCACTTCCAAACACATTCAAACAGCTTCTAAGGTGCTTCGAAGCAGTTTATACGTACTTCCAAACACATTCAAACACCTTTTAAGATGCTTTGAAGCAGTTTCTTTGTACTTCCAAACACATTCAAACACCTTCTAAGGTGCTTCGAAGCAGTTTCTACGTACTTCCAAACACATTCAAACACATTCTAAGTTGCTTCGAAGCAGTTTCCACGCACTTCCAACCACTCTCAAACACCTTTTAAGGTGCTTCGAAGCAGTTTCTACGTACTTCCAAAC
>NW_026690090.1:0-46878 GCF_943734765.1 Anopheles ziemanni
GTAATTCTAACCAGACCAAAACAACTTTGGAGTTGGTTCGAAGCACTTTTAACGTAATTCTAACCAGACCAAAACAACTTTGGAGTTGGTTCGAAGCACTTTTAACGTAATTCTAACCAGACCAAAACAACTTTGGAGTTGGTTCGAAGCACTTTTTACGTAATTCTAACCAGACCAAAACAACTTTGGAGGTGGTTCGAAGCACTTTTACGTAATTCTAACCAGACCAAAACAACTTTGGAGGTGGTTCGAAGCACTTTCTACGTAATTCTAACCAGACCAAAACAACTTTGGAGGTGGTTCGAAGCACTTTTTACGTAATTCTAACCAGACCAAAACAACTTTGGAGGTGGTTCGAAGCACTTTTTACGTAATTCTTACCAGACCAAAACAACTTTGGAGGTGGTTCGAAGCACTTTTTACGTAATTCTAACCAGACCAAAACAACTTTGGAGGTGGTTCGAAGCACTTTTTACGTAATTCTAACCAGACCAAAACAACTTTGGAGGTGGTTCGAAGCACTTTTTACGTAATTCTAACCAGACCAAAACAACTTTGGAGTTGGTTCGAAGCACTTTTAACGTAATTCTAACCAGACCAAAACAACTTTGGAGTTGGTTCGAAGCACTTTTAACGTAATTCTAACCAGACCAAAACAACTTTGGAGTTGGTTCGAAGCACTTTTTACGTAATTCTAACCAGACCAAAACAACTTTGGAGGTGGTTCGAAGCACTTTTTACGTAATTCTAACCAGACCAAAACAACTTTGGAGGTGGTTCGAAGCACTTTTTACGTAATTCTAACCAGACCAAAACAACTTTGGAGGTGGTTCGAAGCACTTTTTACGTAATTCTAACCAGACCAAAACAACTTTGGAGGTGGTTCGAAGCACTTTCTACGTAATTTGAACCAAACCAAAACAACTTTGGAGGTGGTTCGAAGCACTTTTAACGTAATTTTAACCAAACCAAAACAACTTTGGAGGTGGTTCGAAGCACTTTTTACGTAATTCCAACCAGACCAAAACAACTTTGGAGGTGGTTCGAAGCACTTTCTACGTAATTCTAACCAGACCAAAACAACTTTGGAGGTGGTTCGAAGCACTTTTTACGTAATTCTAACCAGACCAAAACAACTTTGGAGGTGGTTCGAAGCACTTTTTACGTCATTTTAACCAGACCAAAACAACTTTGGAGGTGGTTCGAAGCACTTTTTACGTAATTCTAACCAGACCAAAACAACTTTGGAGGTGGTTCGAAGCACTTTCTACGTAATTCTAACCAGACCAAAACAACTTTGGAGGTGGTTCGAAGCACTTTCTACGTAATTTGAACCAAACCAAAACAACTTTGGAGGTGGTTCGAAGCACTTTTAACGTAATTTTAACCAAACCAAACAACTTTGGAGGTGGTTCGAAGCACTTTTTACGTAATTCCAACCAGACCAAAACAACTTTGGAGGTGGTTCGAAGCACTTTCTACGTAATTCTAACCAGACCAAAACAACTTTGGAGGTGGTTCGAAGCACTTTTTACGTAATTCTAACCAGACCAAAACAACTTTGGAGTTGGTTCGAAGCACTTTTTACGTAATTCTAACCAGACCAAAACAACTTTGGAGGTGGTTCGAAGCACTTTTTACGTAATTCTAACCAGACCAAAACAACTTTGGAGGTGGTTCGAAGCACTTTTTACGTAATTCTAACCAGACCAAAACAATTTTGGAGGTGGTTCGAAGCACTTTTTACGTAATTCTAACCAGACCAAAACAACTTTGGAGTTGGTTCGAAGCACTTTTTACGTAATTCTAACCAGACCAAAACAACTTTGGAGTTGGTTCGAAGCACTTTTTACGTAATTCTAACCAGACCAAAACAACTTTGGAGGTGGTTCGAAGCACTTTTTACGTAATTCTAACCAGACCAAAACAACTTTGGAGGTGGTTCGAAGCACTTTTTACGTAATTCTAACCAGACCAAAACAATTTTGGAGGTGGTTCGAAGCACTTTTTACGTAATTCTAACCAGACCAAAACAACTTTGGAGGTGGTTCGAAGCACTTTCTACGTAATTCTAACCAGACCAAAACAACTTTGGAGGTGGTTCGAAGCACTTTTTACGTAATTCTAACCAGACCAAAACAACTTTGGAGGTGGTTCGAAGCACTTTTTACGTAATTTTAACCAGAATAAAACAACTTTTGAGGTGGTTCGAAGCACTTTTAACGTAATTCTAACCAGACCAAAACAACTTTGGAGTTGGTTCGAAGCACTTTTTACGTAATTCTAACCAGACCAAAACAACTTTGGAGTTGGTTCGAAGCACTTTTTACGTAATTCTAACCATACCAAAACAACTTTGGAGTTGGTTCGAAGCACTTTTTACGTAATTCTAACCAGACCAAAACAACTTTGGAGGTGGTTCGAAGCACTTTTTACATAATTCTAACCAGACCAAAACAACTTTGGAGGTGGTTCGAAGCACTTTCTACGTAATTCTAACCAGACCAAAACAACTTTGGAGGTGGTTCGAAGCACTTTTAACGTAATTCTAACCAGACCAAAACAACTTTGGAGGAGGTTTGAAGCACTTTTTACGTAATTCTAACCAGACCAAAACAACTTTGGAGGTGGTTCGAAGCACTTTTAACGTAATTTTAACCAGACCAAAACAACTTTGGAGGTGGTTCGAAGCACTTTTAACGTAATTCTAACCAGACCAAAACAACTTTGGAGGTGGTTCGAAGCACTTTTAACGTAATTCTAACCAGACCAAAACAACTTTGGAGGTGGTTCGAAGCACTTTTTACATAATTCTAACCAGACCAAAACAACTTTAGAGAAGGTTCGAAGCACTTTCTACGTAATTCTAACCAGACCAAAACAACTTTGGAGGTGGTTCGAAGCACTTTTAACGTAATTCTAACCAGACCAAAACAACTTTGGAGGTGGTTCGAAGCACTTTTTACATAATTCTAACCAGACCAAAACAACTTTAGAGAAGGTTCGAAGCACTTTCTACGTAATTCTAACCAGACCAAAACAACTTTGGAGGAGGTTTGAAGCACTTTTTACGTAATTCTAACCAGACCAAAACAACTTTGGAGGTGGTTCGAAGCACTTTTAACGTAATTTTAACCAAACCAAAACAACTTTGGAGGTGGTTCGAAGCACTTTTTACGTAATTCTAACCAGACCAAAACAACTTTGGAGGTGGTTCGAAGCACTTTTTACGTAATTTTAACCAGAATAAAACAACTTTTGAGGTGGTTCGAAGCACTTTTTACGTAATTTTAACCAGAATAAAACAACTTTTGAGGTGGTTCGAAGCACTTTTAACGTAATTCTAACCAGACCAAAACAACTTTTGAGGTGGTTCGAAGCACTTTTTACATAATTCTAACCAGACCTAAACAACTTTGGAGGTGGTTCGAAGCACTTTCTACGTAATTCTAACCAGACCAAAACAACTTTGGAGGTGGTTCGAAGCACTTTTAACGTAATTCTAACCAGACCAAAACAACTTTGGAGGAGGTTTGAAGCACTTTTTACGTAATTCTAACCAGACCAAAACAACTTTGGAGGTGGTTCGAAGCACTTTTAACGTAATTTTAACCAAACCAAAACAACTTTGGAGGTGGTTCGAAGCACTTTTAACGTAATTCTAACCAGACCAAAACAACTTTAGAGAAGGTTCGAAGCACTTTTAACGTAATTCTAACCAGACCAAAACAACTTTGGAGGTGGTTCGAAGCACTTTTAACGTAATTCTAACCAGACCAAAACAACTTTGGAGGTGGTTCGAAGCACTTTTAACGTAATTCTAACCAGACCAAAACAACTTTGGAGGTGGTTCGAAGCACTTTTTACATAATTCTAACCAGACCAAAACAACTTTAGAGAAGGTTCGAAGCACTTTTTACATAATTCTTACCAGACCAAAACAACTTTGGAGGAGGTTTGAAGCACTTTTTACGTAATTCTAACCAGACCAAAACAACTTTGGAGGTGGTTCGAAGCACTTTTAACGTAATTTTAACCAAACCAAAACAACTTTGGAGGTGGTTCGAAGCACTTTTTACGTAATTCTAACCAGACCAAAACAACTTTGGAGGTGGTTCGAAGCACTTTTTACGTAATTTTAACCAGAATAAAACAACTTTTGAGGTGGTTCGAAGCACTTTTTACGTAATTTTAACCAGAATAAAACAACTTTTGAGGTGGTTCGAAGCACTTTTAACGTAATTCTAACCAGACCAAAACAACTTTGGAGGTGGTTCGAAGCACTTTTTACATAATTCTAACCAGACCAAAACAACTTTGGAGGTGGTTCGAAGCACTTTCTACGTAATTCTAACCAGACCAAAACAACTTTGGAGGTGGTTCGAAGCACTTTTAACGTAATTCTAACCAGACCAAAACAACTTTGGAGGAGGTTTGAAGCACTTTTTACGTAATTCTAACCAGACCAAAACAACTTTGGAGGTGGTTCGAAGCACTTTTAACGTAATTTTAACCAAACCAAAACAACTTTGGAGGTGGTTCGAAGCACTTTTAACGTAATTCTAACCAGACCAAAACAACTTTGGAGGTGGTTCGAAGCACTTTTAACGTAATTCTAACCAGACCAAAACAACTTTGGAGGTGGTTCGAAGCACTTTTTACGTAATTCTAACCAGACCAAAACAACTTTAGAGAAGGTTCGAAGCACTTTCTACGTAATTCTAACCAGACCAAAACAACTTTGGAGGTGGTTCGAAGCACTTTTAACGTAATTCTAACCAGACCAAAACAACTTTGGAGGTGGTTCGAAGCACTTTTTACGTAATTCTAACCAGACCAAAACAACTTTAGAGAAGGTTCGAAGCACTTTCTACGTAATTCTAACCAGACCAAAACAACTTTGGAGGTGGTTCGAAGCACTTTTTACGTAATTCTAACCAGACCAAAACAACTTTGGAGGTGGTTCGAAGCACTTTTTACGTAATTGCAACCAGACCAAAACAACTTTGGAGGTGGTTCGAAGCACTTTTAACGTAATTTTAACCAGACCAAAACAACTTTGGAGGTGGTTCGAAGCACTTTTTACGTAATTCTAACCAGACCAAAACAACTTTGGAGGTGGTTCGAAGCACTTTTTACGTAATTTTAACCAGAATAAAACAACTTTTGAGGTGGTTCGAAGCACTTTTAACGTAATTCTAACCAGACCAAAACAACTTTTGAGGTGGTTCGAAGCACTTTTTACATAATTCTAACCAGACCTAAACAACTTTGGAGGTGGTTCGAAGCACTTTCTACGTAATTCTAACCAGACCAAAACAACTTTGGAGGTGGTTCGAAGCACTTTTAACGTAATTCTAACCAGACCAAAACAACTTTGGAGGTGGTTTGAAGCACTTTTTACGTAATTCTAACCAGACCAAAACAACTTTGGAGGTGGTTCGAAGCACTTTTAACGTAATTTTAACCAAACCAAAACAACTTTGGAGGTGGTTCGAAGCACTTTTAACGTAATTCTAACCAGACCAAAACAACTTTAGAGAAGGTTCGAAGCACTTTTAACGTAATTCTAACCAGACCAAAACAACTTTGGAGGTGGTTCGAAGCACTTTTAACGTAATTCTAACCAGACCAAAACAACTTTGGAGGTGGTTCGAAGCACTTTTAACGTAATTCTAACCAGACCAAAACAACTTTGGAGGTGGTTCGAAGCACTTTTTACATAATTCTAACCAGACCAAAACAACTTTAGAGAAGGTTCGAAGCACTTTTTACATAATTCTAACCAGACCTAAACAACTTTGGAGGTGGTTCGAAGCACTTTTAACGTAATTCTAACCAGACCAAAACAACTTTGGAGGTGGTTCGAAGCACTTTTTACGTAATTCTAACCAGACCAAAACAACTTTGGAGGTGGTTCGAAGCACTTTTTACGTAATTCTAACCAGACCAAAACAACTTTGGAGGTGGACCGAAGCACTTTTGACGTAATTCTAACCAGACCAAAACAACTTTGGAGGTGGTTCGAAGCACTTTTTACGTAATTCTAACCAGACCAAAACAACTTTGGAGGAGGTTTGAAGCACTTTTTACGTAATTCTAACCAGACCAAAACAACTTTGGAGGTGGTTCGAAGCACTTTTAACGTAGTTCTAACCAGACCAAAACAACTTTGGAGGAGGTTTGAAGCACTTTTTACGTAATTCTAACCAGACCAAAACAACTTTTGAGGTGGTTCGAAGCACTTTTAACGTAATTCTAACCAGACCAAAACAACTTTGGAGGTGGTTCGAAGCACTTTTTACATAATTCTAACCAGACCTAAACAACTTTGGAGGTGGTTCGAAGCACTTTTAACGTAATTCTAACCAGACCAAAACAACTTTGGAGGTGGTTCGAAGCACTTTTAACGTAATTCTAACCAGACCAAAACAACTTTGGAGGTGGTTCGAAGCACTTTTTACATAATTCTAACCAGACCAAAACAACTTTAGAGAAGGTTCGAAGCACTTTCTACGTAATTCTAACCAGACCAAAACAACTTTGGAGGTGGTTCGAAGCACTTTTAACGTAATTCTAACCAGACCAAAACAACTTTGGAGGAGGTTTGAAGCACTTTTTACGTAATTCTAACCAGACCAAAACAACTTTGGAGGTGGTTCGAAGCACTTTAAACATAATTCTAACCAGACCAAAACAACTTTGGAGGTGGTTCGAAGCACTTTTAACGTAATTCTAACCAGACCAAAACAACTTTGGAGGTGGTTCGAAGCACTTTTTACGTAATTCTAACCAGACCAAAACAACTTTGGAGGTGGTTCGAAGCACTTTTTACGTAATTCTAACCAGACCAAAACAATTTTGGAGGAGGTTTGAAGCACTTTTTACGTAATTCTAACCAGACCAAAACAACTTTGGAGGTGGTTCGAAGCACTTTTAACGTAATTCTAACCAGACCAAAACAACTTTAGAGAAGGTTCGAAGCACTTTCTACGTCATTTTAACCAGAATAAAACAACTTTTGAGGTGGTTCGAAGCACTTTTAACGTAAGTCTAACCAGACCAAAACAACTTTAGAGAAGGTTCGAAGCACTTTCTACGTAATTCTAACCAGACCAAAACAACTTTGGAGGTGGTTCGAAGCACTTTTTTCGAAATTCTAACCAGAATAAAACAACTTTGGAGGTGGTTCGAAGCACTTTCTACGTAATTCTAACCAGACCAAAACAACTTTGAAGGTGGTCTGAAGCACTTTTTACGTAATTATAACCAGACCAAAACAACTATGGAGGTGGTTCGAAGCACTTTCTACGTAATTCTTACCAGACCAAAACAACTTTGGAGGTGGTTCGAAGCACTTTTTACGTAATTCTAACCAGACCAAAACAACTTTGGAGGTGGTTCGAAGCACTTTTAACGTAATTCTAACCAGACCAAAACAACTTTGGAGTTGGTTCGCAGCACTTTTTACGTAATTCTAACCAGACCAAAACAACTTTGGAGGTGGTTCGAAGCACTTTTTACGTAATTCTAACCAGACCAAAACAACTTTAGAGAAGGTTCGAAGCACTTTTAACGTAATTCTAACCAGACCAAAACAACTTTGAAGGTAGTTCGAAGCACTTTTTACGTAATTCTAACCAGACCAAAACAACTTTGGAGTTGGTTCGAAGCACTTTTTACGTAATTCTAACCAGACCAAAACAACTTTGGAGTTGGTTCGAAGCACTTTTTACGTAATTCTAACCAGACCAAAACAACTTTGGAGTTGGTTCGAAGCACTTTTTACGTAATTCTAACCAGACCAAAACAACTTTGGAGGTGGTTCGTAGCACTTTTAACGTAATTCTTACCAGACCAAAACAACTTTGTAGGTGGTTCGTAGCACTTTTTACGTAATTCCAACCACACCAGAGCAACTTTGTAGGTGGTTCGTAGCACTTTTAACGTAATTTTAACCAGACCAAAACAACTTTGGAGGTGGTTCGAAGCACTTTTTACGTAATTCTAACCAGACCAAAACAACTTTGGAGGTGGTCCGAAGCACTTTTAACGTAATTTTAACCAGACCAAAACAACTTTGGAGGTGGTTCGAAGCACTTTTTACGTAATTCTAACCAGACCAAAACAACTTTGGAGGTGGTTCGAAGCACTTTCTACGTAATTCTAACCAGACCAAAACAACTTTGGAGGTGGTCCGAAGCACTTTTTACGTAATTTCAATTAGACCAAAACAACTTTGGAGTTGGTTCGCAGCACTTTTTACGTAATTCTAACCAGACCAAAACAACTTTGGAGTTGGTTCGAAGCACTTTTAACGTAATTCTTACCAGATCAAAACAACTTTGGAGGTGGTTCGAAGCACTTTTTACGTAATTCTAACCAGACCAAAACAACTTTGGAGGTGGTCCGAAGCACTTTTTACGTTATTCTTACCAGACCAAAACAACTTTGGAGTTGGTTCGAAGCACTTTTTACGTAATTCTAACCAGACCAAAACAACTTTGGAGGTGGTTCGAAGCACTTACTACGTAATTCCAACCACACCAAAACAACTTCCTAGGTGATTCGAAGCACTTTCTACGTAATTCCAACCACACCAAAACAACTTATTAGGTGATTCGAAGCACTTTCTACGTAATTCCAACCACACCAAAACAACTTCCTAGGTGATTCGAAGCACTTTCTACGTAATTCCAACCACACCAAAACAACTTCCTAGGTGATTCGAAGCACTTTCTACGTAATTCCAACCACACCAAAACAACTTCCTAGGTGATTCGAAGCACTTTCTACGTAATTCCAACCACACCAAAACAACTTATTAGGTGATTCGAAGCACTTTCTACGTAATTCCAACCACACCAAAACAACTTCCTAGGTGATTCGAAGCACTTTCTACGTAATTCCAACCACACCAAAACAACTTCCTAGGTGATTCGAAGCACTTTCTACGTAATTCCAACCGCACCAAAACAACTTATTAGGTGATTCGAAGCACTTTCTACGTAATTCCAACCACACCAAAACAACTTATTAGGTGATTCGAAGCACTTTCTACGTAATTCCAACCACACCAAAACAACTTATTAGGTGATGCGAAGCACTTTCTACGTAATTCCAACCACACCAAAACAACTTCCTAGGTGATTCGAAGCACTTTCTACGTAATTCCAACCACACCAAAACAACTTATTAGGTGATTCGAAGCACTTTCTACGTAATTCCAACCGCACCAAAACAACTTATTAGGTGATTCGAAGCACTTTCTACGTAATTCCAACCGCACCAGAAAAACTTATTAGGTGATTCGAAGCACTTTCTACGTAATTCCAACCGCACCAAAACAACTTCCTAGGTGATACGAAGCACTTTCTACGTAATTCCAACCGCACCAAAACAACTTATTAGGTGATTCGAAGCACTTTCTACGTAATTCCAACCGCACCAAAACAACTTCCTAGGTGATTCGAAGCACTTTCTACGTAATTCCAACCACACCAAAACAACTTCCTAGGTGATTCGAAGCACTTTCTACGTAATTCCAACCGCACCAAAACAACTTATTAGGTGATTCGAAGCACTTTCTACGTAATTCCAACCACACCAAAACAACTTATTAGGTGATTCGAAGCACTTTCTACGTAATTCCAACCACACCAAAACAACTTCCTAGGTGATTCGAAGCACTTTCTACGTAATTCCAACCACACCAAAACAACTTCCTAGGTGATTCGAAGCACTTTCTACGTAATTCCAACCACACCAAAACAACTTCCTAGGTGATTCGAAGCACTTTCTACGTAATTCCAACCACACCAAAACAACTTCCTAGGTGATTCGAAGCACTTTCTACGTAATTCCAACCACACCAAAACAACTTATTAGGTGATTCGAAGCACTTTCTACGTAATTCCAACCACACCAAAACAACTTCCTAGGTGATTCGAAGCACTTTCTACGTAATTCCAACCACACCAAAACAACTTCCTAGGTGATTCGAAGCACTTTCTACGTAATTCCAACCGCACCAAAACAACTTCCTAGGTGATTCGAAGCACTTTCTACGTAATTCCAACCACACCAAAACAACTTCCTAGGTGATTCGAAGCACTTTCTACGTAATTCCAACCACACCAAAACAACTTCCTAGGTGATTCGAAGCACTTTCTACGTAATTCCAACCACACCAAAACAACTTCCTAGGTGATTCGAAGCACTTTCTACGTAATTCCAACCGCACCAAAACAACTTATTAGGTGATTCGAAGCACTTTCTACGTAATTCCAACCACACCAAAACAACTTCCTAGGTGATTCGAAGCACTTTCTACGTAATTCCAACCACACCAAAACAACTTCCTAGGTGATTCGAAGCACTTTCTACGTAATTCCAACCACACCAAAACAACTTCCTAGGTGATTCGAAGCACTTTCTACGTAATTCCAACCACACCAAAACAACTTCCTAGGTGATTCGAAGCACTTTCTACGTAATTCCAACCACACCAAAACAACTTCCTAGGTGATTCGAAGCACTTTCTACGTAATTCCAACCGCACCAAAACAACTTATTAGGTGATTCGAAGCACTTTCTACGTAATTCCAACCACACCAAAACAACTTATTAGGTGATTCGAAGCACTTTCTACGTAATTCCAACCACACCAAAACAACTTATTAGGTGATGCGAAGCACTTTCTACGTAATTCCAACCGCACCAAAACAACTTATTAGGTGATTCGAAGCACTTACTACGTAATTCCAACCACACCAAAACAACTTATTAGGTGATTCGAAGCACTTTCTACGTAATTCCAACCGCACCAAAACAACTTATTAGGTGATTCGAAGCACTTTCTACGTAATTCCAACCACACCAAAACAACTTCCTAGGTGATTCGAAGCACTTTCTACGTAATTCCAACCGCACCAAAACAACTTCCTAGGTGATACGAAGCACTTTCTACGTAATTCCAACCGCACCAAAACAACTTATTAGGTGATTCGAAGCACTTTCTACGTAATTCCAACCACACCAAAACAACTTCCTAGGTGATTCGAAGCACTTTCTACGTAATTCTTACCAGACCAAAACAACTTCCTAGGTGATTCGAAGCACTTTCTACGTAATTCCAACCACACCAAAACAACTTCCTAGGTGATTCGAAGCACTTTCTACGTAATTCCAACCGCACCAAAACAACTTATTAGGTGATTCGAAGCACTTTCTACGTAATTCCAACCACACCAAAACAACTTCCTAGGTGATTCGAAGCACTTTCTACGTAATTCCAACCACACCAAAACAACTTCCTAGGTGATTCGAAGCACTTTCTACGTAATTCCAACCACACCAAAACAACTTATTAGGTGATTCGAAGCACTTTCTACGTAATTCCAACCACACCAAAACAACTTCCTAGGTGATTCGAAGCACTTTCTACGTAATTCTTACCAGACCAAAACAACTTCCTAGGTGATTCGAAGCACTTTCTACGTAATTCCAACCGCACCAAAACAACTTATTAGGTGATTCGAAGCACTTTCTACGTAATTCCAACCACACCAAAACAACTTCCTAGGTGATTCGAAGCACTTTCTACGTAATTCCAACCACACCAAAACAACTTCCTAGGTGATTCGAAGCACTTTCTACGTAATTCCAACCACACCAAAACAACTTATTAGGTGATTCGAAGCACTTTCTACGTAATTCCAACCACACCAAAACAACTTCCTAGGTGATTCGAAGCACTTTCTACGTAATTCTTACCAGACCAAAACAACTTCCTAGGTGATTCGAAGCACTTTCTACGTAATTCCAACCGCACCAAAACAACTTATTAGGTGATTCGAAGCACTTTCTACGTAATTCCAACCACACCAAAACAACTTCCTAGGTGATTCGAAGCACTTTCTACGTAATTCTTACCAGACCAAAACAACTTCTAAGGTGGTTCGAAGCACTTTCTACGTAATTCCAACCGCACCAAAACAACTTATTAGGTGATTCGAAGCACTTTCTACGTAATTCCAACCACACCAAAACAACTTCCTAGGTGATTCGAAGCACTTTCTACGTAATTCCAACCACACCAAAACAACTTCCTAGGTGATTCGAAGCACTTTCTACGTAATTCCAACCACACCAAAACAACTTCCTAGGTGATTCGAAGCACTTTCTACGTAATTCCAACCACACCAAAACAACTTATTAGGTGATTCGAAGCACTTTCTACGTAATTCCAACCACACCAAAACAACTTCCTAGGTGATTCGAAGCACTTTCTACGTAATTCCAACCACACCAAAACAACTTCCTAGGTGATTCGAAGCACTTTCTACGTAATTCCAACCGCACCAAAACAACTTATTAGGTGATTCGAAGCACTTTCTACGTAATTCCAACCACACCAAAACAACTTATTAGGTGATTCGAAGCACTTTCTACGTAATTCCAACCACACCAAAACAACTTCCTAGGTGATTCGAAGCACTTTCTACGTAATTCCAACCACACCAAAACAACTTCCTAGGTGATTCGAAGCACTTTCTACGTAATTCCAACCACACCAAAACAACTTCCTAGGTGATTCGAAGCACTTTCTACGTAATTCCAACCACACCAAAACAACTTATTAGGTGATTCGAAGCACTTTCTACGTAATTCCAACCACACCAAAACAACTTCCTAGGTGATTCGAAGCACTTTCTACGTAATTCCAACCACACCAAAACAACTTCCTAGGTGATTCGAAGCACTTTCTACGTAATTCCAACCGCACCAAAACAACTTATTAGGTGATTCGAAGCACTTTCTACGTAATTCCAACCACACCAAAACAACTTATTAGGTGATTCGAAGCACTTTCTACGTAATTCCAACCACACCAAAACAACTTATTAGGTGATGCGAAGCACTTTCTACGTAATTCCAACCGCACCAAAACAACTTATTAGGTGATTCGAAGCACTTACTACGTAATTCCAACCACACCAAAACAACTTATTAGGTGATTCGAAGCACTTTCTACGTAATTCCAACCGCACCAAAACAACTTATTAGGTGATTCGAAGCACTTTCTACGTAATTCCAACCGCACCAGAAAAACTTATTAGGTGATTCGAAGCACTTTCTACGTAATTCCAACCGCACCAAAACAACTTCCTAGGTGATACGAAGCACTTTCTACGTAATTCCAACCGCACCAAAACAACTTATTAGGTGATTCGAAGCACTTTCTACGTAATTCCAACCGCACCA
This sequence comes from Anopheles ziemanni, assembly GCF_943734765.1. Lineage (NCBI taxonomy): Eukaryota > Metazoa > Arthropoda > Insecta > Diptera > Culicidae > Anopheles > Anopheles ziemanni. Next base: position 13,267 of record NW_026690090.1, read on the forward strand.
AAACAACTTCCTAGGTGATTCGAAGCACTTTCTACGTAATTCCAACCACACCAAAACAACTTCCTAGGTGATTCGAAGCACTTTCTACGTAATTCCAACCACACCAAAACAACTTCCTAGGTGATTCGAAGCACTTTCTACGTAATTCCAACCACACCAAAACAACTTCCTAGGTGATTCGAAGCACTTTCTACGTAATTCCAACCACACCAAAACAACTTCCTAGGTGATTCGAAGCACTTTCTACGTAATTCCAACCACACCAAAACAACTTATTAGGTGATTCGAAGCACTTTCTACGTAATTCCAACCACACCAAAACAACTTCCTAGGTGATTCGAAGCACTTTCTACGTAATTCCAACCACACCAAAACAACTTCCTAGGTGATTCGAAGCACTTTCTACGTAATTCCAACCGCACCAAAACAACTTATTAGGTGATTCGAAGCACTTTCTACGTAATTCCAACCACACCAAAACAACTTATTAGGTGATTCGAAGCACTTTCTACGTAATTCCAACCACACCAAAACAACTTATTAGGTGATGCGAAGCACTTTCTACGTAATTCCAACCGCACCAAAACAACTTATTAGGTGATTCGAAGCACTTTCTACGTAATTCCAACCGCACCAAAACAACTTATTAGGTGATTCGAAGCACTTTCTACGTAATTCCAACCACACCAAAACAACTTCCTAGGTGATTCGAAGCACTTTCTACGTAATTCCAACCGCACCAAAACAACTTATTAGGTGATTCGAAGCACTTTCTACGTAATTCCAACCACACCAAAACAACTTCCTAGGTGATTCGAAGCACTTTCTACGTAATTCTTACCAGACCAAAACAACTTCCTAGGTGATTCGAAGCACTTTCTACGTAATTCCAACCACACCAAAACAACTTCCTAGGTGATACGAAGCACTTTCTACGTAATTCCAACCGCACCAAAACAACTTATTAGGTGATTCGAAGCACTTTCTACGTAATTCCAACCACACCAAAACAACTTATTAGGTGATGCGAAGCACTTTCTACGTAATTCCAACCGCACCAAAACAACTTATTAGGTGATTCGAAGCACTTTCTACGTAATTCCAACCGCACCAAAACAACTTATTAGGTGATTCGAAGCACTTTCTACGTAATTCCAACCGCACCAAAACAACTTCCTAGGTGATACGAAGCACTTTCTACGTAATTCCAACCGCACCAAAACAACTTATTAGGTGATTCGAAGCACTTTCTACGTAATTCCAACCACACCAAAACAACTTCCTAGGTGATTCGAAGCACTTTCTACGTAATTCTTACCAGACCAAAACAACTTCCTAGGTGATTCGAAGCACTTTCTACGTAATTCCAACCACACCAAAACAACTTCCTAGGTGATTCGAAGCACTTTCTACGTAATTCCAACCGCACCAAAACAACTTATTAGGTGATTCGAAGCACTTTCTACGTAATTCCAACCACACCAAAACAACTTCCTAGGTGATTCGAAGCACTTTCTACGTAATTCTTACCAGACCAAAACAACTTCTAAGGTGGTTCGAAGCACTTTCTACGTAATTCCAACCGCACCAAAACAACTTATTAGGTGATTCGAAGCACTTTCTACGTAATTCCAACCACACCAAAACAACTTCCTAGGTGATTCGAAGCACTTTCTACGTAATTCCAACCACACCAAAACAACTTCCTAGGTGATTCGAAGCACTTTCTACGTAATTCCAACCACACCAAAACAACTTATTAGGTGATTCGAAGCACTTTCTACGTAATTCCAACCACACCAAAACAACTTCCTAGGTGATTCGAAGCACTTTCTACGTAATTCTTACCAGACCAAAACAACTTCCTAGGTGATACGAAGCACTTTCTACGTAATTCCAACCGCACCAAAACAACTTATTAGGTGATTCGAAGCACTTTCTACGTAATTCCAACCACACCAAAACAACTTCCTAGGTGATTCGAAGCACTTTCTACGTAATTCTTACCAGACCAAAACAACTTCTAAGGTGGTTCGAAGCACTTTCTACGTAATTCCAACCGCACCAAAACAACTTATTAGGTGATTCGAAGCACTTTCTACGTAATTCCAACCACACCAAAACAACTTCCTAGGTGATTCGAAGCACTTTCTACGTAATTCCAACCACACCAAAACAACTTCCTAGGTGATTCGAAGCACTTTCTACGTAATTCCAACCACACCAAAACAACTTCCTAGGTGATTCGAAGCACTTTCTACGTAATTCCAACCACACCAAAACAACTTATTAGGTGATTCGAAGCACTTTCTACGTAATTCCAACCACACCAAAACAACTTCCTAGGTGATTCGAAGCACTTTCTACGTAATTCCAACCACACCAAAACAACTTCCTAGATGATTCGAAGCACTTTCTACGTAATTCCAACCGCACCAAAACAACTTATTAGGTGATTCGAAGCACTTTCTACGTAATTCCAACCACACCAAAACAACTTATTAGGTGATTCGAAGCACTTTCTACGTAATTCCAACCACACCAAAACAACTTATTAGGTGATGCGAAGCACTTTCTACGTAATTCCAACCGCACCAAAACAACTTATTAGGTGATTCGAAGCACTTACTACGTAATTCCAACCACACCAAAACAACTTATTAGGTGATTCGAAGCACTTTCTACGTAATTCCAACCACACCAAAACAACTTATTAGGTGATTCGAAGCACTTTCTACGTAATTCCAACCGCACCAGAAAAACTTATTAGGTGATTCGAAGCACTTTCTACGTAATTCCAACCGCACCAAAACAACTTCCTAGGTGATACGAAGCACTTTCTACGTAATTCCAACCGCACCAAAACAACTTATTAGGTGATTCGAAGCACTTTCTACGTAATTCCAACCGCACCAAAACAACTTCCTAGGTGATTCGAAGCACTTTCTACGTAATTCCAACCACACCAAAACAACTTCCTAGGTGATTCGAAGCACTTTCTACGTAATTCCAACCGCACCAAAACAACTTATTAGGTGATTCGAAGCACTTTCTACGTAATTCCAACCACACCAAAACAACTTCCTAGGTGATTCGAAGCACTTTCTACGTAATTCCAACCACACCAAAACAACTTATTAGGTGATTCGAAGCACTTTCTACGTAATTCCAACCGCACCAAAACAACTTCCTAGGTGATACGAAGCACTTTCTACGTAATTCCAACCACACCAAAACAACTTATTAGGTGATTCGAAGCACTTTCTACGTAATTCCAACCACACCAAAACAACTTCCTAGGTGATTCGAAGCACTTTCTACGTAATTCAAACCACACCAAAACAACTTCCTAGGTGATTCGAAGCACTTTCTACGTAATTCCAACCACACCAAAACAACTTATTAGGTGATTCGAAGCACTTTCTACGTAATTCCAACCACACCAAAACAACTTATTAGGTGATTCGAAGCACTTTCTACGTAATTCCAACCACACCAAAACAACTTATTAGGTGATTCGAAGCACTTTCTACGTAATTCCAACCGCACCAAAACAACTTATTAGGTGATTCGAAGCACTTTCTACGTAATTCCAACCGCACCAGAACAACTTATTAGGTGATTCGAAGCACTTTCTACGTAATTCCAACCGCACCAAAACAACTTATTAGGTGATTCGAAGCACTTTCTACGTAATTCCAACCGCACCAAAACAACTTCCTAGGTGATTCGAAGCACTTTCTACGTAATTCCAACCACACCAAAACAACTTATTAGGTGATTCGAAGCACATTCTACGTAATTCCAACCACACCAAAACAACTTCCTAGGTGATTCGAAGCACATTCTACGTAATTCCAACCACACCAAAACAACTTCCTAGGTGATTCGAAGCACTTTCTACGTAATTCCAACCACACCAAAACAACTTCCTAGGTGATTCGAAGCACTTTCTACGTAATTCCAACCACACCAAAACAACTTATTAGGTGATTCGAAGCACTTTCTACGTAATTCCAACCACACCAAAACAACTTATTAGGTGATTCGAAGCACTTTCTACGTAATTCCAACCACACCAAAACAACTTATTAGGTGATTCGAAGCACTTTCTACGTAATTCCAACCACACCAGAACAACTTATTAGGTGATTCGAAGCACTTACTACGTAATTCCAACCACACCAAAACAACTTATTAGGTGATTCGAAGCACTTTCTACGTAATTCCAACCGCACCAAAACAACTTATTAGGTGATTCGAAGCACTTTCTACGTAATTCCAACCGCACCAGAACAACTTATTAGGTGATTCGAAGCACTTTCTACGTAATTCCAACCGCACCAAAACAACTTATTAGGTGATTCGAAGCACTTTCTACGTAATTCCAACCGCACCAAAACAACTTCCTAGGTGATTCGAAGCACTTTCTACGTAATTCCAACCACACCAAAACAACTTATTAGGTGATTCGAAGCACATTCTACGTAATTCCAACCACACCAAAACAACTTCCTAGGTGATTCGAAGCACATTCTACGTAATTCCAACCACATCCAAACAACATTGAAGGTGCTTCGAAGCACTTTCTACGTAATTCCAACCACATCCAAACAACATTGAAGGTGCTTCAAAGCACTTTCTACGTAATTCCAACAACATCCAAACAACATTGAAGGTGCTTCGAAGCACTTTCTACGTAATTCCAACCACATCCAAACAACATTGAAGGTGCTTCAAAGCACTTTCTACGTAATTCCAACCACATCCAAACAACATTGAAGGTGCTTCGAAGCACTTTCTACGTAATTCCAACCACATCCAAACAACATTGAAGGTGCTTCGAAGCACTTTCTACGTAATTCCAACCACATCCAAACAACATTGAAGGTGCTTCGAAGCACTTTCTACGTAATTCCAACCACATCCAAACAACATTGAAGGTGCTTCAAAGCACTTTCTACGTAATTCCAACCACATCCAAACAACATTGAAGGTGCTTCGAAGCACTTTCTACGTAATTCCAACCACATCCAAACATCGTTTCAGGTGCTTCAAAGCACTTTCTACGTAATTCCAACCACATCCAAACAACATTGAAGGTGCTTCGAAGCACTTTCTACGTAATTCCAACCACATCCAAACAACATTGAAGGTGCTTCGAAGCACTTTCTACGTAATTCCAACCACATCCAAACAACATTGAAGGTGCTTCAAAGCACTTTCTACGTAATTCCAACCACATCCAAACAACATTGAAGGTGCTTCGAAGCACTTTCTACGTAATTCCAACCACATCCAAACAACATTGAAGGTGCTTCGAAGCACTTTCTACGTAATTCCAACCACATCCAAACAACATTGAAGGTGCTTCGAAGCACTTTCTACGTAATTCCAACAACATCCAAACAACATTGAAGGTGCTTCGAAGCACTTTCTACGTAATTCCAACAACATCCAAACAACATTGAAGGTGCTTCGAAGCACTTTCTACGTAATTCCAACCACATCCAAACATCGTTTCAGGTGCTTCAAAGCACTTTCTACGTAATTCCAACCACATCCAAACAACATTGAAGGTGCTTCGAAGCACTTTCTACGTAATTCCAACCACATCCAAACAACATTCAAGGTGCTTCGAAGCACTTTCTACGTAATTCCAACCACATCCAAACAACATTGAAGGTGCTTCGAAGCACTTTCTACGTAATTCCAACCACATCCAAACAACATTGAAGGTGCTTCGAAGCACTTTCTACGTAATTCCAACCACATCCAAACAACATTGAAGGTGCTTCGAAGCACTTTCTACGTAATTCCAACCACATCCAAACAAAATTGAAGGTGCTTCGAAGCACTTTCTACGTAATTCCAACCACATCCAAACAACATTGAAGGTGCTTCGAAGCACTTTCTACGTAATTCCAACAACATCCAAACAACATTGAAGGTGCTTCGAAGCACTTTCTACGTAATTCCAACCACATCCAAACAACATTGAAGGTGCTTCGAAGCACTTTCTACGTAATTCCAACCACATCCAAACAACATTGAAGGTGCTTCGAAGCACTTTCTACGTAGTTCCAACCACATCCAAACAACATTGAAGGTGCTTCGAAGCACTTTCTACGTAATTCCAACCACATCCAAACATCGTTTCAGGTGCTTCAAAGCACTTTCTACGTAATTCCAACCACATCCAAACAACATTGAAGGTGCTTCGAAGCACTTTCTACGTAATTCCAACCACATCCAAACAACATTCAAGGTGCTTCGAAGCACTTTCTACGTAATTCCAACCACATCCAAACAACATTGAAGGTGCTTCGAAGCACTTTCTACGTAATTCCAACAACATCCAAACAACATTGAAGGTGCTTCGAAGCACTTTCTACGTAATTCCAACCACATCCAAACATCGTTTCAGGTGCTTCAAAGCACTTTCTACGTAATTCCAACCACATCCAAACAACATTGAAGGTGCTTCGAAGCACTTTCTACGTAATTCCAACCACATCCAAACAACATTCAAGGTGCTTCGAAGCACTTTCTACGTAATTCCAACCACATCCAAACAACATTGAAGGTGCTTCGAAGCACTTTCTACGTAATTCCAACCACATCCAAACAACATTGAAGGTGCTTCGAAGCACTTTCTACGTAATTTCAACAACATCCAAACAACATTCCAGGTGCTTCGAAGCACTTTCTACGTAATTCCAACCACATCCAAACAACATTCAAGGTGCTTCGAAGCACTTTCTACGTAATTCCAACCACATCCAAACAACATTGAAGGTGCTTCGAAGCACTTTCTACGTAATTCCAACCACATCCAAACAACATTGAAGGTGCTTCGAAGCACTTTCTACGTAATTTCAACAACATCCAAACAACATTGAAGGTGCTTCGAAGCACTTTCTACGTAATTCCAACCACATCCAAACAACATTGAAGGTGCTTCGAAGCACTTTCTACGTAATTCCAACCACATCCAAACAACATTGAAGGTGCTTCCAAGCACTTTCTACGTAATTCCAACCACATCCAAACAACATTGAAGGTGCTTCCAAGCACTTTCTACGTAATTCCAACCACATCCAAACAACATTCCAGGTGCTTCGAAGCACTTTCTACGTAATTCCAACCACATCCAAACAACATTCAAGGTGCTTCGAAGCACTTTCTACGTAATTCCAACCACATCCAAACAACATTGAAGGTGCTTCGAAGCACTTTCTACGTAATTCCAACCACATCCAAACATCGTTTCAGGTGCTTCAAAGCACTTTTTACGTAATTCCAACCACATCCAAACAACATTCAAGGTGCTTCGAAGCACTTTCTACGTAATTTCAACAACATCCAAACAACATTGAAGGTGCTACGAAGCACTTTCTACGTAATTCCAACCACATCCAAACATCGTTTCAGGTGCTTCAAAGCACTTTTTACGTAATTCCAACCACATCCAAACAACATTGAAGGTGCTTCGAAGCACTTTCTACGTAATTCCAACCACATCCAAACAACATTGAAGGTGCTTCGAAGCACTTTCTACGTAATTACAACCACATCCAAACAACATTGAAGGTGCTTCGAAGCACTTTCTACGTAATTCCAACCACATCCAAACAACATTGAAGGTGCTTCGAAGCACTTTCTACGTAATTCCAACAACATCCAAACAACATTGAAGGTGCTTCGAAGCACTTTCTACGTAATTCCAACCACATCCAAACATCGTTTCAGGTGCTTCAAAGCACTTTCTACGTAATTCCAACCACATCCAAACAACATTGAAGGTGCTTTGAAGCACTTTCTACGTAATTCCAACCACATCCAAACAACATTGAAGGTGCTTCGAAGCACTTTCTACGTAATTCCAACCACATCCAAACAACATTGAAGGTGCTTCGAAGCACTTTCTACGTAATTCCAACCACATCCAAACATCGTTTCAGGTGCTTCAAAGCACTTTCTACGTAATTCCAACCACATCCAAACAACATTGAAGGTGCTTCGAAGCACTTTCTACGTAATTCCAACCACATCCAAACAACATTCAAGGTGCTTCGAAGCACTTTCTACGTAATTCCAACCACATCCAAACATCGTTTCAGGTGCTTCAAAGCACTTTCTACGTAATTCCAACCACATCCAAACAACATTGAAGGTGCTTTGAAGCACTTTCTACGTAATTCCAACCACATCCAAACAACATTGAAGGTGCTTCGAAGCACTTTCTACGTAATTCCAACCACATCCAAACAACATTGCAGGTGCTTCGAAGCACTTTCTACGTAATTCCAACCACATCCAAACAACATTGAAGGTGCTTCGAAGCACTTTCTACGTAATTCCAACAACATCCAAACAACATTGAAGGTGCTTCGAAGCACTTTCTACGTAATTCCAACCACATCCAAACAACATTGCAGGTGCTTCGAAGCACTTTCTACGTAATTCCAACCACATCCAAACAACATTGAAGGTGCTTCGAAGCACTTTCTACGTAATTCCAACCACATCCAAACAACATTGAAGGTGCTTCGAAGCACTTTCTACGTAATTCCAACCACATCCAAACATCGTTTCAGGTGCTTCGAAGCACTTTCTACGTAATTCCAACCACATCCAAACAACATTGAAGGTGCTTTGAAGCACTTTCTACGTAATTCCAACCACATCCAAACAACATTGCAGGTGCTTCGAAGCACTTTCTACGTAATTCCAACCACATCCAAACAACATTGCAGGTGCTTTGAAGCACTTTCTACGTAATTCCAACCACATCCAAACATCGTTTCAGGTGCTTCAAAGCACTTTCTACGTAATTCCAACCACATCCAAACAACATTGAAGGTGCTTCGAAGCACTTTCTACGTAATTCCAACCACATCCAAACAACATTGAAGGTGCTTCGAAGCACTTTCTACGTAATTCCAACCACATCCAAACAACATTGAAGGTGCTTCGAAGCACTTTCTACGTAATTCCAACCACATCCAAACAACATTGAAGGTGCTTCGAAGCACTTTCTACGTAATTCCAACCACATCCAAACAACATTGAAGGTGCTTCGAAGCACTTTCTACGTAATTCCAACCACATCCAAACAACATTGAAGGTGCTTCGAAGCACTTTCTACGTAATTCCAACCACATCCAAACAACATTGAAGGTGCTTCGAAGCACTTTCTACGTAATTCCAACCACATCCAAACAACATTGAAGGTGCTTCGAAGCACTTTCTACGTAATTCCAACCACATCCAAACAACATTGAAGGTGCTTCGAAGCACTTTCTACGTAATTCCAACCACATCCAAACAACATTGAAGGTGCTTCCAAGCACTTTCTACGTAATTCCAACCACATCCAAGCAACATTCCAGGTGCTTCGAAGCACTTTCTACGTAATTCCAACCACATCCAAACAACATTCAAGGTGCTTCGAAGCACTTTCTACGTAATTCCAACAACATCCAAACAACATTCAAGGTGCTTCGAAGCACTTTCTACGTAATTCCAACCACATCCAACAACATTGAAGGTGCTTCGAAGCACTTTCTACGTAATTCCAACCACATCCAAACAACATTGAAGGTGCTTCGAAGCACTTTCTACGTAATTCCAACCACATCCAAACAACATTGAAGGTGCTTCGAAGCACTTTCTACGTAATTCCAACAACATCCAAACAACATTGAAGGTGCTTCGAAGCACTTTCTACGTAATTCCAACCACATCCAAACATCGTTTCAGGTGCTTCAAAGCACTTTCTACGTAATTCCAACCACATCCAAACAACATTGAAGGTGCTTCGAAGCACTTTCTACGTAATTCCAACCACATCCAAACAACATTGAAGGTGCTTCGAAGCACTTTCTACGTAATTCCAACCACATCCAAACAACATTGAAGGTGCTTCGAAGCACTTTCTACGTAATTCCAACCACATCCAAACAACATTGAAGGTGCTTCGAAGCACTTTCTACGTAATTCCAACAACATCCAAACAACATTGAAGGTGCTTCGAAGCACTTTCTACGTAATTCCAACCACATCCAAACAACATTGAAGGTGCTTCGAAGCACTTTCTACGTAATTCCAACCACATCCAAACAACATTGAAGGTGCTTCGAAGCACTTTCTACGTAATTCCAACCACATCCAAACATCGTTTCAGGTGCTTCAAAGCACTTTCTACGTAATTCCAACCACATCCAAACAACATTGAAGGTGCTTCGAAGCACTTTCTACGTAATTCCAACCACATCCAAACAACATTGAAGGTGCTTCGAAGCACTTTCTACGTAATTCCAACCACATCCAAACAACATTGAAGGTGCTTCGAAGCACTTTCTACGTAATTCCAACCACATCCAAACAACATTGAAGGTGCTTCGAAGCACTTTCTACGTAATTCCAACCACATCCAAACAACATTGAAGGTGCTTCGAAGCACTTTCTACGTAATTCCAACCACATCCAAACAACATTGAAGGTGCTTCGAAGCACTTTCTACGTAATTCCAACCACATCCAAACAACATTGAAGGTGCTTCGAAGCACTTTCTACGTAATTCCAACCACATCCAAACATCGTTTCAGGTGCTTCAAAGCACTTTCTACGTAATTCCAACCACATCCAAACAACATTGAAGGTGCTTCGAAGCACTTTCTACGTAATTCCAACCACATCCAAACAACATTGAAGGTGCTTCGAAGCACTTTCTACGTAATTCCAACCACATCCAAACAACATTGAAGGTGCTTCGAAGCACTTTCTACGTAATTCCAACCACATCCAAACAACATTGAAGGTGCTTCGAAGCACTTTCTACGTAATTCCAACCACATCCAAACAACATTGAAGGTGCTTCGAAGCACTTTCTACGTAATTCCAACCACATCCAAACAACATTGAAGGTGCTTCGAAGCACTTTCTACGTAATTCCAACCACATCCAAACAACATTGAAGGTGCTTCGAAGCACTTTCTACGTAATTCCAACCACATCCAAACAACATTGAAGGTGCTTCGAAGCACTTTCTACGTAATTCCAACCACATCCAAACATCGTTTCAGGTGCTTCAAAGCACTTTCTACGTAATTCCAACCACATCCAAACAACATTGAAGGTGCTTCGAAGCACTTTCTACGTAATTCCAACCACATCCAAACAACATTGAAGGTGCTTCGAAGCACGTTCTACGTAATTCCAACCACATCCAAACAACATTGAAGGTGCTTCGAAGCACTTTCTACGTAATTCCAACCACATCCAAACAACATTGAAGGTGCTTCGAAGCACTTTCTACGTAATTCCAACCACATCCAAACAACATTGAAGGTGCTTCGAAGCACTTTCTACGTAATTCCAACAACATCCAAACAACATTGAAGGTGCTTCGAAGCACTTTCTACGTAACTCCAACCACATCCAAACATCGTTTCAGGTGCTTCAAAGCACTTTCTACGTAATTCCAACCACATCCAAACAACATTGAAGGTGCTTCGAAGCACTTTCTACGTAATTCCAACCACATCCAAACAACATTGAAGGTGCTTCGAAGCACTTTCTACGTAATTCCAACCACATCCAAACAACATTGAAGGTGCTTCGAAGCACTTTCTACGTAATTCCAACCACATCCAAACATCGTTTCAGGTGCTTCAAAAACTTTCTACGTAATTCCAACCACATCCAAACAACATTGAAGGTGCTTCGAAGCACTTTCTACGTAATTCCAACCACATCTAAACAACATTGAAGGTGCTTCGAAGCACTTTCTACGTAATTCCAACCACATCCAAACAACATTGAAGGTGCTTCGAAGCACTTTCTACGTAATTCCAACCACATCCAAACAACATTGAAGGTGCTTCGAAGCACTTTCTACGTAATTCCAACCACATCCAAACAACATTGAAGGTGCTTCGAAGCACTTTCTACGTAATTGCAACCACATCCAAACATCGTTTCAGGTGCTTCAAAGCACTTTCTACGTAATTCCAACCACATCCAAACAACATTGAAGGTGCTTCGAAGCACTTTCTACGTAATTCCAACCACATCCAAACAACATTGAAGGTGCTTCGAAGCACTTTCTACGTAATTCCAACCACATCCAAACAACATTGAAGGTGCTTCGAAGCACTTTCTACGTAATTCCAACCACATCCAAACAACATTGCAGGTGCTTCGAAGCACTTTCTACGTAATTCCAACCACATCCAAACAACATTGAAGGTGCTTCGAAGCACTTTCTACGTAATTCCAACCACATCCAAACATCGTTTCAGGTGCTTCAAAGCACTTTCTACGTAATTCCAACCACATCCAAACAACATTGAAGGTGCTTCGAAGCACTTTCTACGTAATTCCAACCACATCCAAACAACATTGAAGGTGCTTCGAACCACTTTCTACGTAATTCCAACCACATCCAAACAACATTGAAGGTGCTTCGAAGCACTTTCTACGTAATTCCAACCACATCCAAACAACATTGAAGGTGCTTCGAAGCACTTTCTACGTAATTCCAACCACATCCAAACAGCATTCCAGGTGCTTCGAAGCACTTTCTACGTAATTCCAACCACATCCAAACAACATTGAAGGTGCTTCGAAGCACTTTCTACGTAATTCCAACCACATCCAAACAACATTGAAGGTGCTTCGAAGCACTTTCTACGTAATTCCAACAACATCCAAACAACATTGAAGGTGCTTCGAAGCACTTTCTACGTAATTCCAACCACATCCAAACATCGTTTCAGGTGCTTCAAAGCACTTTGTACGTAATTCCAACCACATCCAAACAACATTGAAGGTGCTTCGAAGCACTTTCTACGTAATTCCAACCACATCCAAACAACATTGAAGGTGCTTCGAAGCACTTTCTACGTAATTCCAACCACATCCAAACAACATTGAAGGTGCTTCGAAGCACTTTCTACGTAATTCCAACCACATCCAAACAACATTGAAGGTGCTTCGAAGCACTTTCTACGTAATTCCAACCACATCCAAACAACATTGAAGGTGCTTCGAAGCACTTTCTACGTAATTCCAACCACATCCAAACAACATTGAAGGTGCTTCGAAGCACTTTCTACGTAATTCCAACCACATCCAAACAACATTGAAGGTGCTTCGAAGCACTTTCTACGTAATTCCAACCACATCCAAACAACATTGAAGGTGCTTCGAAGCACTTTCTACGTAATTCCAACCACATCCAAACAACATTGAAGGTGCTTCAAAGCACTTTCTACGTAATTCCAACAACATCCAAACAACATTGAAGGTGCTTCGAAGCACTTTCCACGTAATTCCAACCACATCCAAACAACATTGAAGGTGCTTCGAAGCACTTTCTACGTAATTCCAACCACATCCAAACAACATTGAAGGTGCTTCGAAGCACTTTCTACGTAATTCCAACAACATCCAAACAACATTGAAGGTGCTTCGAAGCACTTTCTACGTAATTCCAACCACATCCAAACATCGTTTCAGGTGCTTCAAAGCACTTTGTACGTAATTCCAACCACATCCAAACAACATTGAAGGTGCTTCGAAGCACTTTCTACGTAATTCCAACCACATCCAAACAACATTGAAGGTGCTTCGAAGCACTTTCTACGTAATTCCAACCACATCCAAACAACATTGAAGGTGCTTCGAAGCACTTTCTACGTAATTCCAACCACATCCAAACAACATTGAAGGTGCTTCGAAGCACTTTCTACGTAATTCCAACCACATCAAAACAACATTGAAGGTGCTTCGAAGCACTTTCTACGTAATTCCAACCACATCCAAACAACATTGAAGGTGCTTCGAAGCACTTTCTACGTAATTCCAACCACATCCAAACAACATTGAAGGTGCTTCGAAGCACTTTCTACGTAATTCCAACCACATCCAAACATCGTTTCAGGTGCTTCAAAGCACTTTCTACGTAATTCCAACCACATCCAAACAACATTGAAGGTGCTTCAAAGCACTTTCTACGTAATTCCAACAACATCCAAACAACATTGAAGGTGCTTCGAAGCACTTTCTACGTAATTCCAACCACATCCAAACAACATTGAAGGTGCTTCGAAGCACTTTCTACGTAATTCCAACCACATCCAAACAACATTGAAGGTGCTTCGAAGCACTTTCTACGTAATTCCAACCACATCCAAACAACATTCAAGGTGCTTCGAAGCACTTTCTACGTAATTCCAACCACATCCAAACAACATTGAAGGTGCTTCGAAGCACTTTCTACGTAATTCCAACCACATCCAAACAACATTGAAGGTGCTTCGAAGCACTTTCTACGTAATTCCAACCACATCCAAACATCGTTTCAGGTGCTTCAATGCACTTTGTACGTAATTCCAACCACATCCAAACAACATTCCAGGTGCTTCGAAGCACTTTCTACGTAATTCCAACCACATCCAAACATCGTTTTAGGTGCTTCGAAGCACTTTCTACGTAGTTTCAACCACATCCAAACAACATTGAAGGTGCTTCGAAGCACTTTCTACGTAATTCCAACCACATCCAAACAACATTGAAGGTGCTTCGAAGCACTTTCTACGTAATTCCAACCACATCCAAACAACATTGAAGGTGCTTCGAAGCACTTTCTACGTAATTCCAACCACATCCAAACAACATTGAAGGTGCTTCGAAGCACTTTCTACGTAATTCCAACCACATCCAAACAACATTGAAGGTGCTTCAAAGCACTTTCTACGTAATTCCAACAACATCCAAACAACATTGAAGGTGCTTCGAAGCACTTTCTACGTAATTCCAACCACATCCAAACAACATTGAAGGTGCTTCGAAGCACTTTCTACGTAATTCCAACCACATCCAAACAACATTGAAGGTGCTTCGAAGCACTTTCTACGTAATTCCAACAACATCCAAACAACATTGAAGGTGCTTCGAAGCACTTTCTACGTAATTCCAACCACATCCAAACATCGTTTCAGGTGCTTCAAAGCACTTTGTACGTAATTCCAACCACATCCAAACAACATTGAAGGTGCTTCGAAGCACTTTCTACGTAATTCCAACCACATCCAAACAACATTGAAGGTGCTTCGAAGCACTTTCTACGTAATTCCAACCACATCCAAACAACATTGAAGGTGCTTCGAAGCACTTTCTACGTAATTCCAACCACATCCAAACAACATTGAAGGTGCTTCGAAGCACTTTCTACGTAATTCCAACCACATCCAAACAACATTGAAGGTGCTTCGAAGCACTTTCTACGTAATTCCAACCACATCCAAACAACATTGAAGGTGCTTCGAAGCACTTTCTATGTAATTCCAACCACATCCAAACAACATTGCAGGTGCTTTGAAGCACTTTCTACGTAATTCCAACCACATCCAAACAACATTGAAGGTGCTTCAAAGCACTTTCTACGTAATTCCAACAACATCCAAACAACATTGAAGGTGCTTCGAAGCACTTTCTACGTAATTCCAACCACATCCAAACAACATTGAAGGTGCTTCGAAGCACTTTCTACGTAATTCCAACCACATCCAAACAACATTGAAGGTGCTTCGAAGCACTTTCTACGTAATTCCAACCACATCCAAACAACATTCAAGGTGCTTCGAAGCACTTTCTACGTAATTCCAACCACATCCAAACAACATTGAAGGTGCTTCGAAGCACTTTCTACGTAATTCCAACCACATCCAAACAACATTGAAGGTGCTTCGAAGCACTTTCTACGTAATTCCAACCACATCCAAACAACATTGAAGGTGCTTCGAAGCACTTTCTACGTAATTCCAACCACATCCAAACAACATTGAAGGTGCTTCGAAGCACTTTCTACGTAATTCCAACCACATCCAAACAACATTGAAGGTGCTTCGAAGCACTTTCTACGTAATTCCAACCACATCCAAACAACATTGAAGGTGCTTCGAAGCACTTTCTACGTAATTCCAACCACATCCAAACAACATTGAAGGTGCTTCGAAGCACTTTCTTCGTAATTCCAACCACATCCAAACAACATTGCAGGTGCTTCGAAGCACTTTCTACGTAATTCCAACCACATCCAAACAACATTGAAGGTGCTTCAAAGCACTTTCTACGTAATTCCAACAACATCCAAACAACATTGAAGGTGCTTCGAAGCACTTTCTACGTAATTCCAACCACATCCAAACAACATTGAAGGTGCTTCGAAGCACTTTCTACGTAATTCCAACCACATCCAAACAACATTGAAGGTGCTTCGAAGCACTTTCTACGTAATTCCAACCACATCCAAACAACATTGAAGGTGCTTCGAAGCACTTTCTACGTAATTCCAACAACATCCAAACAACATTGAAGGTGCTTCGAAGCACTTTCTACGTAATTCCAACCACATCCAAACAACATTGAAGGTGCTTCGAAGCACTTTCTACGTAATTCCAACAACATCCAAACAACATTGAAGGTGCTTCGAAGCACTTTCTACGTAATTCCAACCACATCCAAACATCGTTTCAGGTGCTTCAAAGCACTTTCTACGTAATTCCAACCACATCCAAACAACATTGAAGGTGCTTCGAAGCACTTTCTACGTAATTCCAACCACATCCAAACAACATTCAAGGTGCTTCGAAGCACTTTCTACGTAATTCCAACAACATCCAAACAACATTGAAGGTGCTTCGAAGCACTTTCTACGTAATTCCAACCACATCCAAACATCGTTTCAGGTGCTTCAAAGCACTTTCTACGTAATTCCAACCACATCCAAACAACATTGAAGGTGCTTCGAAGCACTTTCTACGTAATTCCAACCACATCCAAACAACATTCAAGGTGCTTCGAAGCACTTTCTACGTAATTCCAACCACATCCAAACAACATTCAAGGTGCTTCGAAGCACTTTCTACGTAATTCCAACAACATCCAAACAACATTGAAGGTGCTTCGAAGCACTTTCTACGTAATTCCAACCACATCCAAACATCGTTTCAGGTGCTTCAAAGCACTTTCTACGTAATTCCAACCACATCCAAACAACATTGAAGGTGCTTCGAAGCACTTTCTACGTAATTCCAACCACATCCAAACAACATTCAAGGTGCTTCGAAGCACTTTCTACGTAATTCCAACCACATCCAAACAACATTCAAGGTGCTTCGAAGCACTTTCTACGTAATTCCAACCACATCCAAACAACATTGAAGGTGCTTCGAAGCACTTTCTACGTAATTCCAACCACATCCAAACATCGTTTCAGGTGCTTCAAAGCACTTTGTACGTAATTCCAACCACATCCAAACAACATTCCAGGTGCTTCGAAGCACTTTCTACGTAATTCCAACCACATCCAAACAACATTGAAGGTGCTTCGAAGCACTTTCTACGTAATTCCAACCACATCCAAACAACATTGAAGGTGCTTCGAAGCACTTTCTACGTAATTCCAACCACATCCAAACAACATTGAAGGTGCTTCGAAGCACTTTCTACGTAATTCCAACAACATCCAAACAACATTGAAGGTGCTTCGAAGCACTTTCTACGTAATTCCAACCACATCCAAACAACATTGAAGGTGCTTCGAAGCACTTTCTACGTAATTCCAACCACATCCAAACATCGTTTCAGGTGCTTCAAAGCACTTTCTACGTAATTCCAACCACATCCAAACAACATTCAAGGTGCTTCGAAGCACTTTCTACGTAATTCCAACCACATCCAAACAACATTGAAGGTGCTTCGAAGCACTTTCTACGTAATTCCAACAACATCCAAACAACAATGAAGGTGCTTCGAAGCACTTTCTACGTAATTCCAACCACATCCAAACAACATTCAAGGTGCTTCGAAGCACTTTCTACGTAATTCCAACCACATCCAAACAACATTCAAGGTGCTTCGAAGCACTTTCTACGTAATTCCAACCACATCCAAACAACATTGAAGGTGCTTCGAAGCACTTTCTACGTAATTCCAACAACATCCAAACAACATTGAAGGTGCTTCGAAGCACTTTCTACGTAATTCCAACCACATCCAAACAACATTGAAGGTGCTTCGAAGCACTTTCTACGTAATTCCAACCAAATCCAAACAACATTGAAGGTGCTTTGAAGCACTTTCTACGTAATTCCAACCACATCCAAACAACATTGAAGGTGCTTCGAAGCACTTTCTACGTAATTCCAACCACATCCAAACAACATTGAAGGTGCTTCGAAGCACTTTCTACGTAATTCCAACAACTTCCAAACAACATTGAAGGTGCTTCGAAGCACTTTCTACGTAATTCCAACCACATCCAAACATCGTTTCAGGTGCTTCAAAGCACTTTCTACGTAATTCCAACCACATCCAAACAACATTGAAGGTGCTTCGAAGCACTTTCTACGTAATTCCAACCACATCCAAACAACATTCAAGGTGCTTCGAAGCACTTTCTACGTAATTCCAACCACATCCAAACAACATTCAAGGTGCTTCGAAGCACTTTCTACGTAATTCCAACCACATCCAAACAACATTGAAGGTGCTTCGAAGCACTTTCTACGTAATTCCAACCACATCCAAACATCGTTTCAGGTGCTTCAAAGCACTTTCTACGTAATTCCAACCACATCCAAACAACATTGAAGGTGCTTCGAAGCACTTTCTACGTAATTCCAACCACATCCAAACAACATTGAAGGTGCTTCGAAGCACTTTCTACGTAATTCCAACCACATCCAAACAACATTGAAGGTGCTTCGAAGCACTTTCTACGTAATTCCAACCACATCCAAACAACATTGAAGGTGCTTCGAAGCACTTTCTACGTAATTCCAACAACATCCAAACAACATTGAAGGTGCTTCGAAGCACTTTCTACGTAATTCCAACAACATCCAAACAACATTGAAGGTGCTTCGAAGCACTTTCTACGTAATTCCAACAACATCCAAACAACATTGAAGGTGCTTCGAAGCACTTTCTACGTAATTCCAACCACATCCAAACATCGTTTCAGGTGCTTCAAAGCACTTTCTACGTAATTCCAACCACATCCAAACAACATTGAAGGTGCTTCGAAGCACTTTCTACGTAATTCCAACCACATCCAAACAACATTCAAGGTGCTTCGAAGCACTTTCTACGTAATTCCAACAACATCCAAACAACATTGAAGGTGCTTCGAAGCACTTTCTACGTAATTCCAACCACATCCAAACATCGTTTCAGGTGCTTCAAAGCACTTTCTACGTAATTCCAACCACATCCAAACATCGTTTCAGGTGCTTCAAAGCACTTTCTACGTAATTCCAACCACATCCAAACAACATTGAAGGTGCTTCGAAGCACTTTCTACGTAATTCCAACCACATCCAAACAACATTGAAGGTGCTTCGAAGCACTTTCTACGTAATTCCAACCACATCCAAACAACATTAAAGGTGCTTCGAAGCACTTTCTACGTAGTTTCAACCACATCCAAACAACATTTTAGCTGCTTCGAAGCACTTTCTACGTAGTTTTAACCACATCCAAACACCATTTAAGCTGCTTCGAAGCACTTTCTACGTAGTTTCAACCACATCCAAACACCATTTAAGCTGCTTCGAAGCACTTTCTACGTAGTTTCAACCACATCCAAACATCATTAAAGGTGCTTCGAAGCACTTTCTACGTAATTCCAACCACATCCAAACATCGTTTCAGGTGCTTCAAAGCACTTTCTACGTAATTCCAACCACATCCAAACAACATTGAAGGTGCTTCGAAGCACTTTCTACGTAATTCCAACCACATCCAAACAACATTGAAGGTGCTTCGAAGCACTTTCTACGTAGTTTCAACCACATCCAAACATCGTTTTAGGTGCTTCGAAGCACTTTCTACGTAGTTTCAACCACATCCAAACATCGTTTTAGGTGCTTCGAAGCACTTTCTACGTAGTTTCAACCACATCCAATCACCATTTGAGCTGCTTCGAAGCACTTTCTACGTAGTTTCAACCACATCCAAACAACATTGAAGGTGCTTCGAAGCACTTTCTACATAGTTTCAACCACATCCAAACACCATTTTAGCTGCTTCGAAGCACTTTCTACGTAGTTTTAACCACATCCAAACACCATTTAAGCTGCTTCGAAGCACTTTCTACGTAGTTTTAACCACATCCAAACAACATTGAAGGTGCTTCGAAGCACTTTCTACGTAGTTTCAACCACATCCAAACACCATTTAAGCTGCTTCGAAGTACTTTCTACGTAGTTTCAACCACATCCAAACAACATTGAAGGTGCTTCGAAGCACTTTCTACGTAGTTTCAACCACATCCAAACACCATTTAAGCTGCTTCGAAGCATTTTCTACGTAGTTTCAACAACATCCAAACACCATTTTAGCTGCTTCGAAGCACTTTCTACGTAGTTTCAACCACATCCAAACACCATTTGAGCTGCTTCGAAGCACTTTCTACGTAGTTTCAACCACATCCAAACAACATTGAAGGTGCTTCGAAGCACTTTCTACGTAGTTTCAACCACATCCAAACACCATTTTAGCTGCTTCGAAGCACTTTCTACGTAGTTTTAACCACATCCAAACACCATTTAAGCTGCTTCGAAGTACTTTCTACGTAGTTTCAACCACATCCAAACATCGTTTAAGGTGCTTCGAAGCACTTTCTACGTAGTTTCAACCACATCCAAACATCGTTTAAGGTGCTTCGAAGCACTTTCTACGTAGTTTCAACCACATCCAAACATCGTTTAAGGTGCTTCGAAGCACTTTCTACGTAGTTTCAACCACATCCAAACATCGTTTAAGGTGCTTCGAAGCACTTTCTACGTAGTTTCAACCACATCCAAACATCGTTTCAGCTGCTTCGAAGCACTTTCTACGTAGTTTCAACCACATCCAAACACCATTTGAGGTGCTTCGAAGCACTTTCTACGTAGTTTCAACCAAATTCAAACATCGTTTTAGGTGCTTCGAAGTACTTTCTACGTAGTTTCAACCACATCCAAACACCATTTAAGCTGCTTCGAAGTACTTTCTACGTAGTTTCAACCACATCCAAACAACATTGAAGGTGCTTCGAAGCACTTTCTACGTAGTTTCAACCACATCCAAACACCATTTAAGCTGCTTCAAAGTACTTTCTACGTAGTTTCAACCACATCCAAACACCATTTTAGCTGCTTCGAAGCACTTTCTACGTAGTTTCAACAACATCCAAACACCATTTTAGCTGCTTCGAAGCACTTTCTACGTAGTTTTAACCACATCCAAACACCATTTGAGGTGCTTCGAAGCACTTTCTACGTAGTTTCAACCACATCCAAACATCGTTTTAGGTGCTTCGAAGCACTTTCTACGTAGTTTCAACCACATCCAAACATCGTTTTAGGTGCTTCGAAGCACTTTCTACGTAGTTTCAACCACATCCAATCACCATTTGAGCTGCTTCGAAGCACTTTCTACGTAGTTTCAACCACATCCAAACAACATTGAAGGTGCTTCGAAGCACTTTCTACATAGTTTCAACCACATCCAAACACCATTTTAGCTGCTTCGAAGCACTTTCTACGTAGTTTTAACCACATCCAAACACCATTTAAGCTGCTTCGAAGCACTTTCTACGTAGTTTTAACCACATCCAAACAACATTGAAGGTGCTTCGAAGCACTTTCTACGTAGTTTCAACCACATCCAAACACCATTTAAGCTGCTTCGAAGCACTTTCTACATAGTTTCAACCACATCCAAACACCATTTTAGCTGCTTCGAAGCACTTTCTACGTAGTTTTAACCACATCCAAACACCATTTAAGCTGCTTCGAAGCACTTTCTACGTAGTTTCAACCACATCCAAACACCATTTGAGCTGCTTCGAAGCACTTTCTACGTAGTTTTAACCACATCCAAACATCGTTTTAGGTGCTTCGAAGCACTTTCTACGTAGTTTCAACCACATCCAAACAACATTTGAGCTGCTTCGAAGCACTTTCTACGTAGTTTCAACCACATCCAAACAACATTGAAGGTGCTTCGAAGCACTTTCTACGTAGTTTTAACCACATCCAAACACCATTTAAGCTGCTTCGAAGTACTTTCTACGTAGTTTCAACCACATCCAAACATCGTTTAAGGTGCTTCGAAGCACTTTCTACGTAGTTTCAACCACATCCAAACATCGTTTAAGGTGCTTCGAAGCACTTTCTACGTAGTTTCAACCACATCCAAACATCGTTTAAGGTGCTTCGAAGCACTTTCTACGTAGTTTCAACCACATCCAAACATCGTTTAAGGTGCTTCGAAGCACTTTCTACTTAGTTTCAACCACATCCAAACATCGTTTTAGGTGCTTCGAAGCACTTTCTACGAAGTTTCAACCACATCCAAACACCATTTGAGGTGCTTCGAAGCACTTTCTACGTAGTTTCAACCAAATTCAAACATCGTTTTAGGTGCTTCGAAGTACTTTCTACGTAGTTTCAACCACATCCAAACACCATTTAAGCTGCTTCGAAGTACTTTCTACGTAGTTTCAACCACATCCAAACAACATTGAAGGTGCTTCGAAGCACTTTCTACGTAGTTTCAACCACATCCAAACACCATTTAAGCTGCTTCAAAGTACTTTCTACGTAGTTTCAACCACATCCAAACACCATTTAAGCTGCTTCGAAGCATTTTCTACGTAGTTTCAACCACATCCAAACACCATTTTAGCTGCTTCGAAGCACTTTCTACGTAGTTTTAACCACATCCAAACACCATTTAAGCTGCTTCGAAGCACTTTCTACGTAGTTTCAACCACATCCAAACACCATTTAAGCTGCTTCGAAGCACTTTCTACGTAGTTTCAACCACATCCAAACAACATTTGAGCTGCTTCGAAGCACTTTCTACGTAGTTTCAACCACATCCAAACAACATTTAAGCTGCTTCGAAGCACTTTCTACGTAGTTTCAACCACATCCAAACAACATTTGAGCTGCTTCGAAGCACTTTCTACGTAGTTTTAACCACATCCAAACATCGTTTTAGGTGCTTCGAAGCACTTTCTACGTAGTTTCAACCACATCCAAACAACATTTGAGCTGCTTCGAAGCACTTTCTACGTAGTTTCAACCACATCCAAACAACATTGAAGGTGCTTCGAAGCACTTTCTACGTAGTTTCAACCACATCCAAACATCGTTTCAGCTGCTTCGAAGCACTTTCTACGTAGTTTTAACCACATCCAAACACCATTTAAGCTGCTTCGAAGTACTTTCTACGTAGTTTCAACCACATCCAAACATCGTTTAAGGTGCTTCGAAGCACTTTCTACGTAGTTTCAACCACATCCAAACATCGTTTAAGGTGCTTCGAAGCACTTTCTACGTAGTTTCAACCACATCCAAACATCGTTTAAGGTGCTTCGAAGCACTTTCTACGTAGTTTCAACCACATCCAAACATCGTTTTGGGTGCTTCGAAGCACTTTCTACGAAGTTTCAACCACATCCAAACACCATTTGAGGTGCTTCGAAGCACTTTCTACGTAGTTTCAACCACATCCAAACAACATTTGAGCTGCTTCGAAGCACTTTCTACGTAGTTTTAACCACATCCAAACATCGTTTTAGGTGCTTCGAAGCACTTTCTACGTAGTTTCAACCACATCCAAACAACATTTGAGCTGCTTCGAAGCACTTTCTACGTAGTTTCAACCACATCCAAACAACATTGAAGGTGCTTCGAAGCACTTTCTACGTAGTTTCAACCACATCCAAACACCATTTTAGCTGCTTCGAAGCACTTTCTACGTAGTTTTAACCACATCCAAACACCATTTAAGCTGCTTCGAAGTACTTTCTACGTAGTTTCAACCACATCCAAACATCGTTTAAGGTGCTTCGAAGCACTTTCTACGTAGTTTCAACCACATCCAAACATCGTTTAAGGTGCTTCGAAGCACTTTCTACGTAGTTTCAACCACATCCAAACATCGTTTAAGGTGCTTCGAAGCACTTTCTACGTAGTTTCAACCACATCCAAACATCGTTTTGGGTGCTTCGAAGCACTTTCTACGAAGTTTCAACCACATCCAAACACCATTTGAGGTGCTTCGAAGCACTTTCTACGTAGTTTCAACCAAATTCAAACATCGTTTTAGGTGCTTCGAAGTACTTTCTACGTAGTTTCAACCACATCCAAACACCATTTAAGCTGCTTCGAAGTACTTTCTACGTAGTTTCAACCACATCCAAACAACATTGAAGGTGCTTCGAAGCACTTTCTACGTAGTTTTAACCACATCCAAACATCGTTTTAGGTGCTTCGAAGCACTTTCTACGTAGTTTCAACCACATCCAAACAACATTTGAGCTGCTTCGAAGCACTTTCTACGTAGTTTCAACCACATCCAAACAACATTGAAGGTGCTTCGAAGCACTTTCTACGTAGTTTCAACCACATCCAAACAACATTTGAGCTGCTTCGAAGCACTTTCTACGTAGTTTTAACCACATCCAAACATCGTTTTAGGTGCTTCGAAGCACTTTCTACGTAGTTTCAACCACATCCAAACAACATTTGAGCTGCTTCGAAGCACTTTCTACGTAGTTTCAACCACATCCAAACAACATTGAAGGTGCTTCGAAGCACTTTCTACGTAGTTTCAACCACATCCAAACACCATTTTAGCTGCTTCGAAGCACTTTCTACGTAGTTTTAACCACATCCAAACACCATTTAAGCTGCTTCGAAGTACTTTCTACGTAGTTTCAACCACATCCAAACATCGTTTAAGGTGCTTCGAAGCACTTTCTACGTAGTTTCAACCACATCCAAACATCGTTTAAGGTGCTTCGAAGCACTTTCTACGTAGTTTCAACCACATCCAAACATCGTTTAAGGTGCTTCGAAGCACTTTCTACGTAGTTTCAACCACATCCAAACATCGTTTTGGGTGCTTCGAAGCACTTTCTACGAAGTTTCAACCACATCCAAACACCATTTGAGGTGCTTCGAAGCACTTTCTACGTAGTTTCAACCAAATTCAAACATCGTTTTAGGTGCTTCGAAGTACTTTCTACGTAGTTTCAACCACATCCAAACACCATTTAAGCTGCTTCGAAGTACTTTCTACGTAGTTTCAACCACATCCAAACAACATTGAAGGTGCTTCGAAGCACTTTCTACGTATTTTAAACCACATCCAAACATCGTTTTAGGTGCTTCGAAGCACTTTCTACGTAGTTTCAACCACATCCAAACAACATTTGAGCTGCTTCGAAGCACTTTCTACGAAGTTTCAACCACATCCAAACAACATTGAAGGTGCTTCGAAGCACTTTCTACGTAGTTTCAACCACATCCAAACACCATTTTAGCTGCTTCGAAGCACTTTCTACGTAGTTTTAACCACATCCAAACACCATTTAAGCTGCTTCGAAGTACTTTCTACGTAGTTTCAACCACATCCAAACATCGTTTAAGGTGCTTCGAAGCACTTTCTACGTAGTTTCAACCACATCCAAACATCGTTTTAGGTGCTTCGAAGCACTTTCTACGTAGTTTCAACCACATCCAAACATCGTTTAAGGTGCTTCGAAGCACTTTCTACGTAGTTTCAACCACATCCAAACATCGTTTTGGGTGCTTCGAAGCACTTTCTACGTAGTTTCAACCACATCCAAACACCATTTGAGGTGCTTCGAAGCACTTTCTACGTAGTTTCAACCAAATTCAAACATCGTTTTAGGTGCTTCGAAGTACTTTCTACGTAGTTTCAACCACATCCAAACACCATTTAAGCTGCTTCGAAGTACTTTCTACGTAGTTTCAACCACATCCAAACAACATTTGAGCTGCTTCGAAGCACTTTCTACGTAGTTTTAACCACATCCAAACATCGTTTTAGGTGCTTCGAAGCACTTTCTACGTAGTTTCAACCACATCCAAACAACATTTGAGCTGCTTCGAAGCACTTTCTACGTAGTTTCAACCACATCCAAACAACATTGAAGGTGCTTCGAAGCACTTTCTACGTAGTTTCAACCACATCCAAACACCATTTTAGCTGCTTCGAAGCACTTTCTACGTAGTTTTAACCACATCCAAACACCATTTAAGCTGCTTCGAAGTACTTTCTACGTAGTTTCAACCACATCCAAACATCGTTTAAGGTGCTTCGAAGCACTTTCTACGTAGTTTCAACCACATCCAAACATCGTTTAAGGTGCTTCGAAGCACTTTCTACGTAGTTTCAACCACATCCAAACATCGTTTAAGGTGCTTCGAAGCACTTTCTACGTAGTTTCAACCACATCCAAACATCGTTTTAGGTGCTTCGAAGCACTTTCTACGAAGTTTCAACCACATCCAAACACCATTTGAGGTGCTTCGAAGCACTTTCTACGTAGTTTCAACCAAATTCAAACATCGTTTTAGGTGCTTCGAAGTACTTTCTACGTAGTTTCAACCACATCCAAACACCATTTAAGCTGCTTCGAAGTACTTTCTACGTAGTTTCAACCACATCCAAACAACATTGAAGGTGCTTCGAAGCACTTTCTACGTAGTTTCAACCACATCCAAACACCATTTAAGCTGCTTCAAAGTACTTTCTACGTAGTTTCAACCACATCCAAACACCATTTAAGCTGCTTCGAAGCATTTTCTACGTAGTTTCAACAACATCCAAACACCATTTTAGCTGCTTCGAAGCACTTTCTACGTAGTTTTAACCACATCCAAACACCATTTAAGCTGCTTCGAAGCACTTTCTACGTAGTTTCAACCACATCCAAACACCATTTAAGCTGCTTCGAAGCACTTTCTACGTAGTTTCAACCACATCCAAACAACATTTGAGCTGCTTCGAAGCACTTTCTACGTAGTTTCAACCACATCCAAACAACATTTAAGCTGCTTCGAAGCACTTTCTACGTAGTTTCAACCACATCCAAACAACATTTGAGCTGCTTCGAAGCACTTTCTACGTAGTTTTAACCACATCCAAACATCGTTTTAGGTGCTTCGAAGCACTTTCTACGTAGTTTCAACCACATCCAAACAACATTTGAGCTGCTTCGAAGCACTTTCTACGTAGTTTCAACCACATCCAAACAACATTGAAGGTGCTTCGAAGCACTTTCTACGTAGTTTCAACCACATCCAAACACCATTTTAGCTGCTTCGAAGCACTTTCTACGTAGTTTTAACCACATCCAAACACCATTTAAGCTGCTTCGAAGTACTTTCTACGTAGTTTCAACCACATCCAAACATCGTTTTGGGTGCTTCGAAGTACTTTCTACGTAGTTTCAACCACATCCAAACACCATTTAAGCTGCTTCGAAGCACTTTCTACGTAGTTTCAACCACATCCAAACACCATTTAAGCTGCTTCGAAGCACTTTCTACGTAGTTTCAACAACATCCAAACACCATTTTAGCTGCTTCGAAGCACTTTCTACGTAGTTTTAACCACATCCAAACACCATTTAAGCTGCTTCGAAGCACTTTCTACGTAGTTTCAACCACATCCAAACACCATTTAAGCTGCTTCGAAGTACTTTCTACGTAGTTTCAACCACATCCAAACAACATTGAAGGTGCTTCGAAGCACTTTCTACGTAGTTTCAACCACATCCAAACACCATTTAAGCTGCTTCGAAGCACTTTCTACGTAGTTTCAACCACATCCAAACACCATTTAAGCTGCTTCGAAGCACTTTCTACGCAGTTTCAACCACATCCAAACACCATTTGAGCTGCTTCGAAGCACTTTCTACGTAGTTTCAACCACATCCAAACAACATTGAAGGTGCTTCGAAGCACTTTCTACGTAGTTTCAACCACATCCAAACACCATTTAAGCTGCTTCGAAGCACTTTCTACGTAGTTTCAACAACATCCAAACACCATTTTAGCTGCTTCGAAGCACTTTCTACGTAGTTTTAACCACATCCAAACACCATTTAAGCTGCTTCGAAGCACTTTCTACGTAGTTTCAACCACATCCAAACACCATTTAAGCTGCTTCGAAGCACTTTCTACGTAGTTTTAACCACATCCAAACACCATTTGAGCTGCTTCGAAGCACTTTCTACGTAGTTTCAACCACATCCAAACAACATTGAAGGTGCTTCGAAGCACTTTCTACGTAGTTTCAACCACATCCAAACACCATTTAAGCTGCTTCGAAGCACTTTCTACGTAGTTTCAACCACATCCAAACACCATTTAAGCTGCTTCGAAGCACTTTCTACGTAGTTTTAACCACATCCAAACACCATTTAAGCTGCTTCGAAGCACTTTCTACGTAGTTTCAACCACATCCAAATAACATTGAAGGTGCTTCGAAGCACTTTCTACGTAGTTTCAACCACATCCAAACACCATTTAAGCTGCTTCGAAGCACTTTCTACGTAGTTTCAACCACATCCAAACACCATTTAAGCTGCTTCGAAGCACTTTCTACGTAGTTTCAACCACATCCAAACACCATTTAAGCTGCTTCGAAGTACTTTCTACGTAGTTTCAACCACATCCAAACAACATTGAAGGTGCTTCGAAGCACTTTCTACGTAGTTTCAACCACATCCAAACACCATTTAAGCTGCTTCAAAGTACTTTCTACGTAGTTTTAACCACATCCAAACACCATTTAAGCTGCTTCGAAGCACTTTCTACGTAGTTTCAACAACATCCAAACACCATTTTAGCTGCTTCGAAGCACTTTCTACGTAGTTTCAACCACATCCAAACAACATTGAAGGTGCTTCGAAGCACTTTCTACGTAGTTTCAACCACATCCAAACACCATTTGAGCTGCTTCGAAGCACTTTCTACGTAGTTTCAACCACATCCAAACACCATTTAAGCTGCTTCGAAGTACTTTCTACGTAGTTTCAACCACATCCAAACACCATTTAAGCTGCTTCAAAGTACTTTCTACGTAGTTTCAACCACATCCAAACACCATTTAAGCTGCTTCGAAGCACTTTCTACGTAGTTTCAACAACATCCAAACACCATTTTAGCTGCTTCGAAGCACTTTCTACGTAGTTTTAACCACATCCAAACACCATTTAAGCTGCTTCGAAGCACTTTCTACGTAGTTTCAACAACATCCAAACACCATTTTAGCTGCTTCGAAGCACTTTCTACGTAGTTTTAACCACATCCAAACACCATTTAAGCTGCTTCGAAGCACTTTCTACGTAGTTTCAACCACATCCAAATAACATTGAAGGTGCTTCGAAGCACTTTCTACGTAGTTTCAACCACATCCAAACACCATTTAAGCTGCTTCGAAGCACTTTCTACGTAGTTTCAACCACATCCAAACATCATTTAAGGTGCTTCGAAGCACTTTCTACGTAGTTTCAACCACATCCAAACATCATTTAAGGTGCTTCGAAGCACTTTCTACGTAGTTTCAACCACATCCAAACATCATTTAAGGTGCTTCGAAGCACTTTCTACGTAGTTTCAACCACATCCAAACATCGTTTAAGGTGCTTCGAAGCACATTCTACGTAGTTTCAACCACATCCAAACATCATTTAAGGTGCTTCGAAGCACTTTCTACGTAGTTTCAACCACATCCAAACATCATTTAAGGTGCTTCGAAGCACATTCTACGTAGTTTCAACCACATCCAAACATCATTAAAGGTGCTTCGAAGCACTTTCTACGTAGTTTCAACCATATCCAAACATCGTTTAAGGTGCTTCGAAGCACGTTCTACGTAGTTTCAACCGTATCCAAACAACGTTTTAGATGCTTCGAAGCACTTTTTACGTAGTTTCAACCACATCCAAACATCGTTTAAGGTGCTTCGAAGCACTTTCTACGTAGTTTCAACCACATCCAAACATCATTTAAGGTGCTTCGAAGCACTTTCTACGTAGTTTCAACCACATCCAAACATCGTTTAAGGTGCTTCGAAGCACTTTCTACGTAGTTTCAACCATATCCAAACATCATTTAAGGTGCTTCGAAGCACATTCTACGTAGTTTCAACCACATCCAAACATCATTTAAGGTGCTTCGAAGCACATTCTACGTAGTTTCAACCACATCCAAACATCATTTAAGGTGCTTCGAAGCACTTTCTACGTAGTTTCAACCATATCCAAACATCGTTTAAGGTGCTTCGAAGCACTTTCTACGTAGTTTCAACCATATCCAAACATCGTTTAAAGTGCTTCGAAGCACATTCTACGTAGTTTCAACCACATTCAACATCGTTAAAGGTGCTTCGAAGCACATTCTCCGTAGTTTCAACCACATCCAAACATCATTTAAGGTGCTTCGAAGCACTTTCTACGTAGTTTCAACCATATCCAAACATCGTTTAAGGTGCTTCGAAGCACATTCTCCGTAGTTTCAACCACATCCAAACATCATTTAAGGTGCTTCGAAGCACTTTCTACGTAGTTTCAACCATATCCAAACATCGTTTAAGGTGCTTCGAAGCACTTTCTACGTAGTTTCAACCACATCCAAACATCATTAAAGGTGCTTCGAAGCACTTTCTACGTAGTTTCAACCACATCCAAACAACATTTAAGGTGCTTCGAAGCACTTTCTACGTAGTTTCAACCACATCCAAACATCGTTTAAGGTGCTTCGAAGCACTTTCTACGTAGTTTCAACCACATCCAAACATCATTTAAGGTGCTTCGAAGCACATTCTACGTAGTTTCAACCACATCCAAACATCATTTAAGGTGCTTCGAAGCACTTTCTACGTAGTTTCAACCATATCCAAACATCGTTTAAGGTGCTTCGAAGCACTTTCTACGTAGTTTCAACCATATCCAAACATCGTTTAAAGTGCTTCGAAGCACATTCTACGTAGTTTCAACCACATTCAAACATCGTTAAAGGTGCTTCGAAGCACTTTCTACGTAGTTTCAACCACATCCAAACATCGTTTAAGGTGCTTCGAAGCACTTTCTACGTAGTTTCAACCACATCCAAACATCATTTAAGGTGCTTCGAAGCACTTTCTACGTAGTTTCAACCACATCCAAACATCATTTAAGGTGCTTCGAAGCACTTTCTACGTAGTTTCAACCATATCCAAACATCGTTTTAGGTGCTTCGAAGCACTTTTTACGTAGTTTCAACCACATCCAAACATCGTTTAAGGTGCTTCGAAGCACTTTCTACGTAGTTTCAACAACATCCAAACACCATTTGAGGTGCTTCGAAGCACTTTCTACGTAGTTTCAACAACATCCAAACACCATTTGAGGTGCTTCGAAGCACTTTCTACGAAGTTTCAACAACATCCAAACATCATTTTAGGTGCTTCGAAGCACTTTCTACGTAGTTTCAACAACATACAAACACCATTTGAGGTGCTTCGAAGCACTTTCTACGTAGTTTGAACAACATCCAAACACCATTTGAGGTGCTTCGAAGCACTTTCTACGAAGTTTCAACAACATCCAAACACCATTTGAGATGCTTCGAAGCACTTTCTACGTAGTTTTAACTACATCCAAACACCATTTGAGGTGCTTCGAAGCACTTTCTACGAAGTTTCAACAACATCCAAACACCATTTGAGGTGCTTCGAAGCACTTTCTACGTAGTTTCAACCACATCCAAACACCATTTGAGGGTGCTTCGAAGCACTTTCTACGTAGTTTTAACAACATCCAAACACCATTTGAGAGGTGCTTCGAAGCACTTTCTACGAAGTTTCAACAACATCCAAACACCATTTGAGGTGCTTCGAAGCACTTTCTACGTAGTTTCAACAACATCCAAACACCATTTGAGGTGCTTCGAAGCACTTTCTACGTAGTTTTAACAACATCCAAACACCATTTGAGGTGCTTCGAAGCATTTTCTACGTAGTTTCAACCACATCCAAATACCATTTAAGGTGCTTCGAAGCACTTTAACCGTAGTTTCAACCACATCCAAACACCATTTGAGGTGCTTCGAAGCACTTTCTACGTAGTTTGAACAACATCCAAACACCATTGAGCTGCATTGAAGCACTTTCTACGTAGTTTTAACAACATCCAAACACCATTTGAGCTGCATTGAAGCACTTTCTACGTAGTTTTAACAACATCCAAACACCATTTGAGGTGCTTCGAAGCACTTTCTACGTAGTTTTAACAACATCCAAACACCATTTGAGGTGCTTCGAAGCACTTTCTACGTAGTTTCAACAACATCCAAACACCATTTGAGGTGCTTCGAAGCTCTTTCTACGTAGTTTTAACAACATCTAAACACCATTTGAGGTGCTTCGAAGCACTTTCTACGTAGTTTTAACAACATCTAAACACCATTTGAGGTGCTTCGAAGCATTTTCTACGTAGTTTCAACCACATCCAAATACCATTTAAGGTGCTTCGAAGCACTTTAACCGTAGTTTCAACCACATCCAAACACCATTTGAGGTGCTTCGAAGCACTTTCTACGAAGTTTCAACAACATCCAAACACCATTTGAGCTGCTTCGAAGCACTTTCTACGTAGTTTCAACCACATCCAAACACCATTTGAGGTGCTTCGAAGCACTTTCTACGAAGTTTCAACAACATCCAAACACCATTTGAGGTGCTTCGAAGCACTTTCTACGTAGTTTCAACAACATCCAAACACCATTTGAGGTGCTTCGAAGCACTTTCTACGTAGTTTTAACAACATCCAAACACCCATTTGAGGTGCTTCGAAGCATTTTCTACGTAGTTTCAACCACATCCAAATACCATTTAAGGTGCTTCGAAGCACTTTAACCGTAGTTTCAACCACATCCAAACACCATTGAGGTGCTTCGAAGCACTTTCTACGTAGTTTCAACAACATCCAAACACCATTTGAGGTGCTTCGAAGCACTTTCTACGTAGTTTTAACTACATCCAAACACCATTTGAGGTGCTTCGAAGCACTTTCTACGAAGTTTCAACAACATCCAAACACCATTTGAGTGCTTCGAAGCACTTTCTACGTAGTTTCAACAACATCCAAACACCATTTGAGGTGCTTTCGAAGCACTTTCTCTCGTAGTCTAGTAACAACATCCAAACACCATTTGAGCTGCATTCGAAGCACTTTTCTACGTAGTTTTAACAACATCCACAACACCATTTGAGGTGCTTCTCGAAGCTACCTTTCTACGTAGTTTTAACAACATCCAAACACCATTTGAGCTGCATTGAAGCACTTTCTACGTAGTTTTAACAACATCTAAACACCATTTGAGGTGCTTCGAAGCATTTTCTACGTAGTTTCAACCACATCCAAATACCATTTAAGGTGCTTCGAAGCACTTTAACCGTAGTTTCAACCACATCCAAACACCATTTGAGGTGCTTCGAAGCACTTTCTACGAAGTTTCAACAACAATCCAACACCATTTGAGCTGCTTCGAAGCACTTTTCTACGTAGTTTTCAACCACATCCAAACACCATTTGAGGTGCTTTCGAAGCACTTTCTACGAAGTTTCAACAACATCCAAACACCATTTGAGGTGCTTCGAAGCACTTTCTACGTAGGTTTCAAACAACATCCAAACACCATTTGAGGTGCTTCGAAGCACTTTCTACGTAAGTTTTAACAA